>NC_133367.1:222088-286899 GCF_049309525.1 Garra rufa
TTTCCTTTCCTTTCCTTATGTTACTGGTAGTCCCTATAGAACTGTTTTAGACCCTACTCTGAAGAAGGAGCTCATTTAGTTCCCCCTAACGTTTCTACAACCAAATACAATCTTAGTCAAAAAGCGAGTACTTCCACCAGTAGTTCTAGGAACTTTGAAAATGTTCCACCGGTGCAAAAGCCACAAGTATGAAAACAGGAAAACAAAGCCAAAACCTGGATATTATAGGCAACATAAAAATCCTGGCCAGGACATGTCCAGAAAAAAATAGCACATAGGATCATCTTAGTTCAGGGGTCACCAAACTTGGTCCTGGAGGGCCAGTGTCCTGCAAAGTTTAGCTCCAACTTGCCTCAACACACCTGCCTGGAGGTTTCAAGTATACCTATAGTAAAACCTTGATTAGATCGTTCAGGTGTGTTTGATTTAGGGTTGTAGCTAAACTCCGCAGGACACCGGCCCTCCAGGACCAAGTATGGTAACCCCTTCCCTAGTTGAAACCAAAGTCTGCAGAAAAATAACCCTGTAGGAAATGGATGGGCAACTTCTGTCCTGGAGGGCCACTGTCCTGCAGAGTTTAGCTTAAACTCTAATCAAACACACCTGAACAAGGTGTCTTTGAGATCATTAGAAAGCTACAGGCAGGTGTGTTTGATTAGCGTTGGACCTAAACTCTGCAGGACAGTGGCCCTCCAGGACCAAAGTTCTCCATCCCTGCTCTAGGAGTAAGGTTGGCTACCCTTGATCCAATGCAGGGGTCAACAGACTCGGGCCTGGAGAGCCGGTGTCCTGCAGAGTTTAGCTCTAACTTGCCTCAACACAACACACCTGTCTTCATATATACCTAGCAAGACCTTGATTAGCTAGTTCAGGTGTGTTTTATTAGGGTTGGAGCTAAACTCTGCAGGACACCAGCCATCCAGGACCAAGTTTGGTGACCCCTGATCCAAAAATGATCTGATTGATGATCTAGTAATGGAAGTTTCTATGAGTTCTAATCATAAAAAGTTGCTTGTGAGGTACTCAACTCTACTTATATTGCCTCTTACAAGCCGCAGACATGGAATAACAAACAAATATCATAAAATTCCTCACACTTCTGGTTAAAAAAAACGCACCTTGTAGGCTTACCCTAAGTAGAAGTTTCCTGGCCAGAATAAGCCGCAAAATGGCCACAAGTTAAAAGTCTGGCTAGGCAAGTTGATGTCCACAGCGGATTCTTATCAATTATTCATGGGCAGTTTGTTTCTGTGGAGGATAAGGAAGTATGTTAATTCAGTGTAGGCAAGGTACAAGCTTGTGCCAGCGTGCACAGGTGTTCCGGCTATATGGGTCTTAAATGTTGCCAGGAACAAATTACCTGAAGCCCTGCAACTATGGATCTAGACTGATCACTCTTACACATGAATGTTTTTAAACCTTTTCCAATGCACCATTAAGCCTTGGCAAAGTGGCTGGAAGGTAATTGCCACTCATTACACGTGAAATCCCAAACAACACACTTTGAGTTGATTGAAATTCAAGTGGCTGAATTTGAAAGTCATCTTTTATCGCAAATGGTTTGACTGCCATGGAAATCCACTTGTGCATTTCAAATGAAAGTTTCAAAGCGAAACATTTGTCCAAATCAGATGCTATTAAATAAATTCCATTAACAGCCATTTTTCATTTAAAAACAGTTATGTGTTAAAACAGTTTTTTGCTGGTTTAAACATTGTGCCGCATCCAACATAACTACAGTATTGCGTAGATCTCAAGAATGTATTAATTTATACGAGTGGAACAAGTCATTCTTGCCTGATAAATATAATTTCAAGCCAGTTTTATTTCAAAAAAAGGGCTCAAAAGACTTGTGTTGGAGCAAAATTCCCAAGGTGTCCTGCTTTGTTCCTGCTTTTTTACTGCTACAGTGGCTGTGCATTGATCTGTGTCCAGAACAACATGCTGTTTTAACCTCGCTACATGAAAGTATTGAAGCACACGGCTTACTGTGGTCTCCATATTTATGAACCTGGCAATAACAGAAGAAATTTGAGTGTCCGCTGGGTTTTTAGTACAGTACGTTGGCTGTGTATCTGTGCTCACCAGCCGTAGCAAACAGGAAGCAAGTTTACGATAACAGGAAGTCAAGGAGGAATAGAACTCCGCCCTTACAGTTACAGCTTAAAAAATATAAGCAAAGAGTTAAGTTGCATTCAATTAAATAGACTGCCACTTTAACACTTTTTAGTAGTTTTTTTAGTACATTTGGTTACTTTTCATTTAAATAATGATAACTTTTAAGTATAAGTTATATAAAAATAGAAAACTGTACACGTGAAACTGGGAAGCGTGAACCATTTTTGAAACCGTTAATTCTTTTGTCAAAATATTTGTAGATTTAAAAATCATTTTAAAAGTCATTTAGGGTTAGGTTAGGGTAGCAAAGACACCAATTTGTCTTTGCTACAATATCTAGATTTGCCTTGGTGCTTTGCAGAAACCCAAACAGTGAGCCAAGATGTATCTGTATATGTATGTGCGAGAAACAGCGGTGTTATGATACAGTAGGAATACAGAGGCCTTAGGGCAGATTTCTGTTTGTGTGTGTGTGTATTTCTGCATGCGTTTGTATAATATAATGAAGCCTGAGTTCACCCTCGGGCACAGATTTCTCCTGGGAAAGACAGCGAGTGGCTGAAGTCAAAGTTCAGAGCTTCACATGGACGGCCAGAAAGCACAAATATATACACACACTCGCAGAAGAGTTTTGATGTCTTATTTATGGTGCTGTCATTGTTTATTATCAAGTGGCCATATAAAGCATGAGCAGGCATGGAATTTGCAGATTTTGTGCTGAAGTAGAGTATACTCGCATACACATATTCAGACATTTGGCACACACATCTAAATGACATCTTCTATTGCTTTACGTAAAGTGTTATTTAAATTCTATTTATTATGCTTATTAAGTTAAAACTTAAAAGTCCTATCTGGCTTTGAATTCTTTGTTTCGTATCCTCCACTTTGCTTTCTGAATGGAAAATAGGCTGTCACATAAACTCAAAGCAAAAACAAGACTGTAACAGCAGTGTAATTGCCCTGCCTCATTGTCCTCCTTCCCAGCATCCCTTCTGTCATACGTCCATGGGATGTCAAAAGCTTTTCTTTCATCTTTATTTCTTTCTCATACTTTTTTCTTTTTTTGGCAGTAAGTGTTCTGTGCCGAAGATGCAAATTTTCTGTGTGCGTAGAATAACCAGATGACCTACAGCTGTCAAAATGTATAGTTTAGTACACATTATAAATATATATTCAACATAATTGGTGCAAACTGCTGTCCCACAACAAAAAAATACATTTAAAAAGCATTTAAGTATTAAAATCTTAAATGTTTAAGATCCTATTATCTATTGAAACCCACAATAATATTTAACATAAGCTTAATATGTATAAAATCATCATTTATTGGGTATTTTAAGTTGGGAGGTGACTGTCCCGAAACCTAACCCCTAAAATTCAACTTATGAAATTATATTTTTTCCATTGTTGTTTTTAAAAGTATCTCTTTGATTATTTTAAATAGTGAACAGTGCATGTTTTTGGCAATTAGCTGAAAATGATTTTAACTACATGCCTAAATTTATGATCAGAAAATATTCATGTGTCCCCCTCTCTAATAGTTACAAGGTTAGGTCTCATCATTTTGAGGTAAATGTGTTCGAAATCTGAAAAATCTGTGTAACTTTCTAGAACATAAGTACTGGAACGTCATGCTTTTTTGTGTGTTCTTCCATAAAATTTAGTTTTTGTGTGTACAACTGTTCAGAATGGTGCTAGCTAACCATGTGCTGATTAGCATCTTTGAGCTAGATTCAAAAGTATCTAAAATTGTCACTATCGAAACAGTCACTGTAAAAAAAAAAAAAAAAAAAAAAAAGTTGTTTCAAAGTTGTTTCAACTTAAAATAACTTTTTACCCCGCTACCTTAAAATTTTTAATTCAGTCAACTAAAATATTCCAGTTGTCACTTAAATTAACATTGAGTGACTTCAAATTTCAAGTTGACTGAACTAAAAAAATTTTAAGGCAGTGGGGTAACAAATTATATTAAGTTGAAACAACTTTTCGAAGTTTTTTTTTTGTACTGTGTAGCTCAAAGATGCTAATCAGCACATGGTTAGCTAGCACAGTTCTGCACAGTTGTATACACATAAAAACTACATTTTATGAAATGAAGTTTTGGTAGTGACATTGGTTTGTTTTTTGTATTTTTGGCTGGTATTCTATAAAATTTAGTTTTTATATGTGTGCAACTGTTTAGTAGCCTGACAAGCCAGACCCACATAAATGTAGGGTCTGGGCACTCTCCATAGACAGCGCTAAACCGGAGGGGTGGGATAAACGGTTGTCTTTCAAACTCCCTCTTCACACAATAGGGTAGCGCTACAACCAATCAGAGCAACGAAGAAAGTGACGTAGTCAACTCCAAATACATCCTTCTTTTGTAAGAACGACCTCAGTGCAGTTTCTTGTTATTTTCTCAGAGAAAAGCTTAACTTCAAGTCTTTCAGAGTGGCGGCCAAAGCCGATTCGAAAGAAAGTTGTTTGCTAGCAGCAGCCATCGCTCTCTCTCTCACGCATATTTCACGCAACCAGAGAACATCTGACGGAACTTATGGTCGCAGGTCAGCCGTCATCATGTTAAACCCGCCCACCGACTCGTGATTGGCCCGGTCGATTTTGGATTTTTGGAAATCTCAAGTGAACGGAGAGTTACTAGACTGCCCTTGGAAGCAAATGTAATTTGCTGCCGCTAGGGGCGCGTCTAGATTCTAGGCTAACTGTTTAGAATTGTGCTAGCTAACCATGTGCTAATTGGCATCTTTGAGCTATGTTTAAAAGTATCTAAAATTGTTACTACCAAAACAGTCACAACTGAAACATTCACTGTAAAAAAAAAAAAAAAAAAGTAGTAGTTTCAACTTAAAATAATTTGTTACCCCGCTGCCTTAACATTTTTAGTTCAGTCAACTAAAATATTCCAGTTGTCACTTAAATTAACAATAAGTAACTTAAAATTTCAAGTTGACTGAACTAAAAACTTTAAGGCAGTGGGGTAATAAATTATATTAAGTTGAAACAACGTTTCGAAAGTTTTTTTTTTTTTTTTTGTAGTATGTAGCTCAAAGATTCTAATTAGCACATGGTTAGTTAGCACAGTTCTGAACAGTTGCACACACATACAAAATAAATTATATGGAATAACACCCAAAAACAAAATTATGTCACCACCAAATGTTTTATTTGGTTTATCAAATTGTTTCGGTAGTGACAATTTTACATACTTTTCAACCTAGCTCAAAGATGCTAATCAGCACATGGTTAGCTAGCACAGTTCTGAACAGTTGTACATGCATAAAAACTAAATTTTATGAAACAAAGTTTTGGCAGTTAAAATTCTGTAATGTGTCACTACCAAAACATTACTGTCACTACTGAAAATGAGCAGTCACTACTGAAACATGGAATGTTTGTCAAAATTAAAGTTTACTGAATTATCAATTAAAATGTTATGATAGTTTTTGGTTCAGTGTATATTCAAACTAATGAATCCTTAAGTTTAAAATCAGTATGATCAACTTTTTGCTTTTTACAAAGAAACACTGGATTCAAAATACAACAAATCTCATAAACTACACTTAAAAATATTGTTGAAAATGTAATTGTTATTGATTTAACTCTGGAAAAAAATGATACAATAGCAAAGAAATATATGTACGATGTAGATGTAAGCAAAATCTTAATAGGTCAATATAACCCTTCTAATTAAATTATTATTACTGTTTTGGTAGTGACAAATTTAGGGAGAGGACAAATATTCCAAAACATTATGAAAATACAATATGAAAAATTAACTGCACAATTACTAGAACTGTGTACCTTGGATATTATATAAATTTTGTTTTGGAAAAGACACATTTTCTTAGAACACCAATTCTGTAGAATGGCCCATACTGTATATAAGAGAGTTCCCCAAGGTTCTGTGTTGGGGCCAATTTTATAATTGCTAAATCTTATAATTACCATAAATGCTAAAAAAAAAATAAGGGCCCCAACACAGATCCTTGGGGAACACCCTTATATATTTTTTTCTATGTTTGTTACATCTAACTACTATAATAAGTAAATAATGACACATTTTTTTTAATTCCTTTAACACACTCATCACCTAGAGAGACAGAAGAGTGCCAAACCTTCACCGGCGGTTGGCTTCATCTCTGTGTGCGGTGGATCTTTCGTCTCTATATGTCGTGCTCCACCCCAGGAGGCTTTTCCTTCACCTCTCCGCTCCTCTGCAATTAAGGCTGACAGGACAGCTTGCTCTATTCCGCTGATGCCAGTACTTATCAAGACGGAGAGAGAGAGTTCAGGTATGTTCATCTATCAGTCAAGGCCCCTTTCCAGCCTCCCACCCTGTCTCCATCCAAGCTGATCTTTCTGTTGTTCTCAGTTTTTCTTTTTTACTTTAATTTTTACAACTGCCAAGAGACTCAATTGATATAAATGGATTTATACGGTAGTATGCTGCTCAGCTAGCAGTGTGGTACTGTAAGCAGTGAAATACTGTATTTGCAGTAAAATAAAATACATTAAAATGTTTAATCATAACTTTTTCTATACATGTGATGATGCTGTTGTATGAAGGTCCTGCTTTTGTGGGCTCCCACAAAATTCCGACCCTTTATGATGGATCTACTTCCTGTTTCGATCCCTTATGGTATAAATACCTTCGGCGTGACGTGTTCAATATCACGGCAGCAGTTTTCTCGTGTCAGTCATTCTTTCTCCCACACCCAGCTGTCATAATCAATCCAGTCCTCCTCCTTCCCAGCATGCCACCTGTCCCTGCTGTGTCACTTCCTGCAGATCTTTGTTTTAGTGTCTCTTCCTCTCTTTAACAGTGAATCGATAGTTAACAGAAATGACAGCCCTAATTCTCGTATCAAACAGTTTATCATCAAGAGCCCAAAGAGTATTGACTCGTGCAAGAAAGACAGTTAGCAATACGCCGGCATCAATTATTAACATCGCCTCTTGTAAACAGACATTTTATGAAATAGAAATGATTCCTTTTATAAAATCCATTATCGAACCATTTGCACTTCTTCCAGTTACGAATGCAAGTCAGAACGCCACCGTAATAAGCACTCAACTTTATTCCCCGCCAGGGATTTTAAACATTTATATGCTAGAGATGGAAATATCACAATAAAAGCTAAAGTATTGGCCGAATTGAGTGAAGAACAGACAAATATTGTTTGTTTTGAGAGTAAGGATGTATGGTAGTGCGTTTACAGTATGATACTGCCCTCTAGTGGCTGTAGTTGTGTTTGTGTTTGATGTGTGTAGCCATTCAAAGCTAGAGAATAACTGTATTAACAGTGAGTGTTAAATCAGAAGGACATTTATGGACATTTAAACAGTAAATAAACATGGTTTTTTCAGCATAATTTGACTTATTTGAATTGTGTTTGAGTAAATATGTGACCCTGAACCACAAAACCCACATTTGTTAGTTTATATCTCACAATTCTGAGCAAAAAAGTCAGAATTGTCTGATCTAGAGTGGCAATTGTGTGAAAAAAGTCAGAATTGCAAGATACATACAGCATTTGCGAGAAAAGTCAGAATATCTTGCGATTTTGACTTTATTTCTCACAATTGCTAGTTTATATCCCGCAATTCTGACTTTATAACTTAAAATTGTCAGTTTATCTCTCACAATTATGAGAAAAAAAGCCAGAATTTAGAGTTTGTATCACAACTGCAATAAAAAAATAAATAAATAAATAAAAATAAAAAGGTAAAGATAAAAAAGGTAACCCGCACACTTTTTCTCACACAGTTCTGACTTTGTTCTCACAATCTTGCAAATAGGACTTTTTTTCTCAGAATTGAGAGTTAAGTCAGAATCTGAGAACGTAACAGTCTTTTTCCCCTCATAATTAAACATTATAACTCACAGCTGCAAGTTTATATCTCACAATTCTCACATTGCAAGAAAAAAAAAAGTCAGAATTGCAAGATACAAACTGCATTTGCGAGAAAAGTCAGAGTATCTTGCAATTCTCACTTATATCCCACTATTCTGACTTTATAACTTAACATTGTAAGTTTATATCTCACAATTCCGAGCAAAAAAAGTCAATTGTGAGATATAAACCTCATTTGTGAGAAGTCAGAATATATCCTGCAATTCTGACTTTATAACTCAAAATTTAAGTTTATGTCTTACAATTTTGAACAAAAAGTCAGAATTGTGAGATGTAAACTCACAATTGCGAGAAGAAAAAGATACATACTGCATTTGCAAGAAAAGAATATCTTGCAATTCTCACTTTATTTCTCAAAATTGTCAGTTTATACCTCACAATTCTGAGAGTAAAAAAAAAAAAACAGAATTGAGAGATTGGATAAAAAGGATAAAAAAAGATAACCTGTGCTCTTTTTCTCTCACAATTGCTAGTTTATATCCCGCAATTCTGACTTTAGAACTCAAAATTGTCCGTTTATCACTCACAATTCTGAGAAAGAAAAAAAAACAGGATTGAGAGTTTGTATCACAATTGCAAAAAATAAAAAGATAAAGATAAAAAAGGTAACTGCGACTCTTTCTCTCACAATTCTGACTTTTGCAAGTTTACATCCCGCAAATATGACTCTTTTTCTCAGAATTGAGTTAAGTCAGAATTGTGAGATATAAACCTCATTTGTGAGAAGTCAGAATATATCCCGCAATTCTGACTTTAGAACTCAAAATTGTCCGTTTATCACTCACAATTCTGAGAAAGAAAAAAACAGGATTGAGAGTTTGTATCACAATTGCAAAAAATAAAAAAAATAAAAAGATAAAGATAAAAAAAGGTAACTGCGACTCTTTCTCTCACAATTCTGACTTTTGCAAGTTTACATCCCGCAAATATGACTCTTTTTCTCAGAATTGAGTTAAGTCAGAATTGTGAGATAAGTCGCAATTCTGAGAACGTAACAGTCTTTTTCCCCTCAGAATTAGACTTTCTAACTCACAGTTGCAAGTTTATATCTCACAATTCTCACATTGCAAGAAAAAAAAAGTCAGAATTGCAAGATACAAACTGCATTTGCGAGAAAAAGTCAGAGTATCTTGCAATTCTCACTTATATCCCACTATTCTGACTTTATAACTTAACATTGTAAGTTTATATCTCACAATTCCGAGCAAAAAAAGTCAATTGTGAGATATAAACCTCATTTGTGAGAAGTCAGAATATATCCCGCAATTCTGACTTTAGAACTCAAAATTGTCCGTTCATCACTCACAATTCTGAGAAAGAAAAAAAACAGGATTGAGAGTTTGTATCACAATTGCAAAAAATAAAAAAATAAAAAGATAAAGATAAAAAAAGGTAACTGCGACTCTTTCTCTCACAATTCTGACTTTTGCAAGTTTACATCCCGCAAATATGACTCTTTTTCTCAGAATTGAGAGTTATTAAGTCAGAATTGCGAGATAAGTCGCAATTCTGAGAACGTAACAGTCTTTTTCCCCTCAGAATTAGACTTTCTAACTCACAGTTGCAAGTTTATATCTCACAATTTTCGCTCTTGCGAGAAAAAAGTCAGAATATCTTGCAATTTGGACTTTATTTCTCAAAATTGTCAGTTTATATCTCACAATTTTGAGACAAAAAAAGCCAGAATTGAAAGTTTGCATCACAATTGCAAAAAAAAATTGATTAAAAAAAGTAACTGCAGCTTTTTTTCACAATTGCATGGCATAAACTCTCAATTTTGGCTTTTTTTTCTCAGAATTGAGAGATATAAACTTACAATTAACAAATCTCAATAAATCTAAAAATTTAACCCTTATGACTGGTTTTGCGGTCCAGGGTCCATATGGCAATCGAATGTCCGCTAAGAATGTGAATGTGATGTAAATAAGCTTTTAAGGCACATCAATGTGATAAAGACCTTAGCTAAACCAACTTAAAAAAAAAACAGCTTGTCTACCAAGTAAGCCAGTTTAGCCAGTTAACACTTGCAAACCATTTTAAATTAAACATATTTATGCAACAGCTTTGGTCATTTGATCAGAGCAAAATAAATAAGCTAATAAATTAATTGTGCTAGCATTTGCACAGCTGCAGACACACAGTCAAAACATTATTGTATTTTTGTTCTTGTATTGTTATATACAAAGAATTATCTGCAACAGACCAGGCAGGCTGTTTTAGTGTTAATGTTTTAGCAGCACACTTGCACGCTAATTTCTGGATCTAATTTACCGCAGATTAAATTTCATTTTACACCGTGCAGTGGGAGGCCGACTTTTTCTGATGTTTGTTAATTTCTTGCTTGGTTTGAGATGTTAATTAGCTAAATAAATAAATCACTGTTTAATTGCAGGAACAAAATATGAGATATTTGATACGTCGACATTTAGTCGCCACCTTAAAGTTTCTTCAATCAAACCACTTCATCTAAAACACAGGAAGCCTGTCTTTTGAAGTCATCTAATCGAGAGTTTTCCCATGATAAAGAGCCACCTAATAATCAAAGTGAATTATTCTCTGTGCTTAAAATCACAGTTTTGGGTTTGTACGCTTTAAACCAATACGTTTTCCGTTTTATGACAGTATCCGGGCTTGTGCGTGTGTGTTTTAGGTCAATCCTAACTTTCATCACTATTTTTATTTTTATGTCGCACAGGGTGGCGATTCAAAGTCTCCGCTGACAATTTGCAAGATGAATGGCAGTGTTAAAGCTGTGCAAACATCTGTCTGATGGCATGAAAGCATGTAAAGACAAGGAAGAAATGACAGAGAAAGAGAAATGCGTATCTATGAGTGGAGACTGAATTCGACAGCCTGCCAGGTTGTTTCAAAAGTCAACCACCTGAGATATGGCTGCGTTCAAAAACTTCCGGCCATACAGTGAAGTAAACACACACACACAACCTACATTTGCTTCAAAAACCACAGCTAGTTGTGTGCTGTCAGTGCTGGGAATTCAAAATAACCCTGTTTTTATTAACCACTTCATTACTGCCCCCTGCTGGTCATGCTGTGTTTTACACTTACCCTTGAGCTTGGTGTTTCATGCAAGAGAGTTTCCCTCTATGGATTGACAGACTTCGAAGACAGTAGGTGTTTAACATATGTTTGTGTGTGTATGTGTGTGCTACTTTGCCCTCCCTATCCATTTGCGGGAAACCGCTAAAAAATTCCCTGGCTTCTTCCAGGATTTTAACAGCTCCCTACAGAAGCAGAGCCAAACTTCCCCCTGATTTCAATGAAGGACCACACACTCAGATCAATCCCAGAATGCCAGGGAAGACTGATTGACAGGAAATGGAGGCAGATGGCTCTCGCAGCTACGCGTCGGTGCAATGCTAAGTGACATAACTCTTCGGATAGCGCCGCCATGATGCAAGAGCAATAAATCAGCCACAGCATTGATTCCTCACCCATCTGTGAGAACGTTAACTGATTTCCATAATCAAAACACTGTCTAAGAACAGACTACGTTATCCTTTTTACTAGCCTTGCCCTTAGGTTTACTTTTTCGGTAACCTACATCTGAATTTTCCCATACTTTAACAATTATCAGTCAAACCTTTTGTATTTTCACCACATGGTAATTTTCTTAAATGTCTGTTTACTCTACTCACCAAAACACTTGATGTCTTGTATAATGCCAGCACCAGAAAGTTGAAAAAGTAGCATGTTCTGATTGGTCTTCGGGTAGGAAAGGTCATCCAGTGAGCACAAGTACTCCAATGCACCAACTTCTTTTGTAATTCAGAACAGATGCAACCGGCAGACAGTTGAACGGTGACCAATGCTTTGTTTATTACCAGGGTGCGACCAGGAAAGAGAAATAACACTAGCAAGAATTGTATCCCGACTAATGCTAACAGAATGTGTTGATTTGCTTTCCTCCCAGCGGTTTTCCGTCACTTACAGCAAGTGGGAATTCCTAGATGTGAGCTCCTTTCTCCACAAAAACATGTCAGATTTCCTGCTGACTTGCTTAGACTACCATTCGTTTTCAAGATAGTTTAGGTTGGTGTAGATAGTGAACCAGGCCTGGTGCACATGTTTTTAGCGGTCTGAAATAACTTTGAGGTTTGTAAAAGATATTTTAGACTCAACTTATGACCTCTTCGGGTTCTTTGTTACTACTTAGGATTGTGTGGTAACATTTCATTTTGGTTCATCATTGGGATCCACCCCCCTACCCCTTTAGTCACCAATGCTGAAGTGTCCATTCAGTCCTATGTAATTCCCCACGGTGTTCCCACCTGCCCTCAGAGAGAGATTTCTCCCCTGCCCCAAAAAGGGTTAGTTTATTCCTGTATTAAAAGTTCACCCCCATGTCATAAAAAATGTTCAGGTCTTTCTTTCTTCACTCGAAAAAAAAAAAAAGGTTTTTGAGGAGAACATTCCAGGATTTTTCTCCATATAGTGGACTTCAATGGGGATCAATGTGTTGAAGGTCTAAATTGCAGTTTTTTTAATGCAGCTTCAAAGGTCTCAACTCAGTCCCAGCCAAGGAATAAGAGTCTTGTCTAGCTGAACGATTGGCCATTTTCTAAAAAAAAAAATTATATACTTTTTAACCACATGTCACCAGCATATGCTCACCAGGCTTGACCTGAAGATCCATGTCATTCAAGATGTTCATGTCTTTTTATCTTCACTCTAAAAGCAATTAGGGTTTTGAGGAAAATATGGATTTCTCTCCATATAGTGGACTTCAAAGGTGGCCAACAGGTTGAAGGTCCAAACTGCAGTTTCAGTGCAGCTTTGAAGGGCTCTAATAAGCAGTGGTGTATAAAGTACCTGAAAGCCATACTTAAGAAAACGTACAGATATCTGACCAGAAAACGACTTTGGTAGAAGTTGAAGTCACCATTTAGAATATTACTTGAGAAAAAGTATGTGATATTTATTGTACTTATGTACAAAAAAGTATTTTTTATTAATCCTAAATGTATAGTACTTAAGTATTGAAAGTAAAAATACAAGTAAATACGTTTTTTTGCAACTGCGAGTCTATATCATCCATTTCTGGGGGGGAAAAAAACGTCAGAATTTTCAGTTTATATATATATATTGCAATTCAGAATTTATTTCTCACAATTGTGAGTTTATGTCACCCAATTCAGTAGCCTAGAATCTAGACGCGCCCCTAGCGGCAGCAAATTACATTTGCTTCCAAGGTCAGTCTAGTTACTCTCAATTCACTTAAAATTCCGAAAAATCCAAGATGTACCGGGCCAATGACGAGTCGGTGGGCGGGCTTAACATGATGACGCCTGAGTCCTGACCTGCGACCATAAGTTCCGTCAGACATGAATTCCTGGTTCTGTGAATTACGCGTGGAAAACTGAACAGTATTTATATAATTTTTTACTTTGGATACACAGCCACGTCCATCTGTCCTGAGCAGGAGCTCGTTACATGTGAACGCGCTGTGGTGTAGAATACGCAAACACCGGAAGCGATCTGTGGCGTGTATACGACACTCATTGTTCACACAGTGCACAGAGATTGTGGATATAGCGGCTATTCAAAATGGTAATTACTTGCGCTTATCCTGGTTGTTCAAACCCATTTAAAGCTAAAAGATTACGTTTGCTTACACAAACTCATCCTGGACTTTTTCACCGATTTCCCCTTCCGGTGTTTGCGTATACTACATCAGAGCAGGGTGTAATTTGGATTTGTCTGTGCATGTTTTTGTTTACTTTTAAAGGTTTAGTGCCCATCTATGTCTATTATTTGGCTGACAGACTGCACAGTGCACTGATTTTCGTTAAAAATCTCCGTCGCTCTGACTACGTCACCTGACAGACTAAGTCTCTGATTGGTTGTAGCGAGAAATTGCGAGAAAACAGAATTGCGAGATACAAACTTGCATTTGTGAGGAAATTATCTCTCACAATTGCCAGTTTATATCACAGAATTCAGAGAAAAAATGTCAAACTTGAGTTTATCACGCAATTCTGGGAAATATAGCCAGAATTTCCTAAAAAGAAGTCAGAATTGCGAGATACAAATTTGCATTTGAGAGAAAAAAATTCAGAATTGTGAATTTTATCTTGCAGTTCTGACTTTGTCTCTGTTTGCTCACAAAAACTTGAGAAAGTAAAGAAACTAAATTTCAATGCAAATGCAACATTTTTTGAAGGAAAGGAAATATTTTTGTGAGCAAACACTTTCTAGATAGAATGCAATACTTTTGTGAGATTTTTTTCATACAGTTTTGTAAAATTAAGGGAAAAAAACTTTCTCACAGGTGCGAGTTTACATCTCACAATTCTGACTGAGATCCTGACTTTGGACTATTTTGTAGAAAGTAACAAATATGCTTTGGGAAATGTGTCGGAGTAAAAGTATACATTTTAATTAGGAAATGTAGTGGAGTAAAAGTAAAAGTAGGCAGAAAAATAAACACTCAAGTAAAGTACAGATACTCCCAAAAAAATACTTAAGTACTGTAACGAAGTATTACTTTGTTACATCACTACTAATAAAGGTTTCATCTAGCGCAACAATTAGCTCCGCGTCCATGACTTCACGCATTACGTAGTCATGTGTGACGTAGGTGGAAGTACCAACCCCAGTGCTTACGAAATGAACATTCAAAGAAAGTCTAACACCCTTTGCAAAAAAAGGAAAAACAATGATGTTAGACAATTTTAAAGTTGAAGGAGAAAATTAGTTTTTCGACCCTACCCTACCTTTTTGAATCGGAATACACAGACGAAGAAATAACCACGCGTGACCTTTCCAACACAATTACCTTATGCGTGAAGTCATTTCACTAGATAAGACCCTTATTCCTCAGCTGGAATCGTGTAGAGTCCTTTGAAGCTGCACAGAAACTGCAATTTGGACCTTCGACCTGTTGGCCACCATTGAAGTCCACTATATGGAGATAAACACTGGAATGTTTTTCTCAAAACCCTAATTACTTTTAGAGTGAAGATAAAAAGACATGAACATCTTGGATGCAAGGATCTTCAGGTCAAGCCTGGTAGAGCTGGTGACATGAGATAAACCTGTTTTATTTTTTTTCTCAGGATTGTTCTGATTATAAGATGCTAGCAGTTTGATGTAGAGGTCTTCGAAACGAAACAACCGCCAGACGTTTCGCTTTCAGGTTTTTCCAAAAACCCAAATTCAGTGTTGAGTTGCCTTGTCCGCAGGTTCCACTATCCGTGCCGAGATTCAAAATGAACAACCACAGTAGACATCAAACAGATTTGAGACTTGAGTTCTGCTACTCATTATGAGGCAGGTAAAGGTGGGGTTGATAGGGGCAATTCAGGTCTGAAGGTGCAGGATCGACCTTGTGAGTAAGGAAGATGTACGAGCTAGAGGTTGTTGGGTACTTCGGAAGAGATTACGGTGATGGAATGAGTGAGGAAATGAGGGTTAGCTTTAAACTGATGCATAAAGAATGGCGTAGCAAGAAAAGGTCAAAATCAAAGTGCTGAGAAGTAGAAGAGATGAATCAGGAGAAAGAGAGGAAAAAAGGGAACGTTAGACATGACTGACAGGTAGAGGGAAAGGTGAGAGAGATATTGAGAGACAGACAAAATGAGGTGAAGGCAAGAACAGAGAGAGGCAATGATGGGTTCAGGGAGAGGGTGCTATACAGGAAGTGAGGAGGAACTCTGAGAACAACATTTGTAGAGTGGTAAATCTGTCTTATGAAAATGAGTGCCTACAGAAATTACTGCCATCATTGCCATGGGGTTGTGGGTGGATCCTAGGGTGTATGCTGTTATGTAATTGCTAAAAGTTGACTGAATATTCTGAGCAGCTTTTGCAAATATATTTTGAGCCATTTTTTCACCTGGCTACATTATTGCTAGGGTATTATAATTAGCTTCTAGATGGGACTGTGATCTTTTGATTGATTTTCAGCATGTAATGTTTTTGCTATGGTGTTATGCCTTGTTGCTAAAACGTGGTTGGTATTTAGTGCATTTAGCACATTGCTAAGTGTTTGCTAGGGTGTTACAAATGGACATTGATGCTAAGGTACTTTTTCAGCCTGTTGCTAGATTGCTGGTTTTTAGAGCATTCCCTTACGAAAATTAACCATGGTTTATTAAAGAGAAGTGTAGTAACAATGTTTTTTTTTGGCATACTGTACACCAGGGACGCACACAAGTTTTTTTTGTACCTGGAGTACCTGGAGATTTGGTTTGGTCCAGTGTGACCCATTAAATATAAAATAATATTTTTAAAATAAAATAATAAACATACAAAAAAAAGTGTGGTAGTATTATTATGTTTTAAAATAAAAGGGAATAGTATATAAAAATACTATTATTTTATAGTAAACTTAAATAAAATATTTACTTTTTGGGGCAAATTGTGAATTTTTTATATGTTAGCAGTACTGTATTTATAATGATGATGGCGTTTTAGTGCCACGTTAAAAAATTTAAATATCTAAAATGACGAAATTAAATGTTGTTATTATATATGTGTAATATTTTGAGAATAATGTCTAAATATTTTGAGAATAAAGTCGAAATGCCTCAAGAATAATTTCGAAATGTCTCGAGAATAAAGTTGAAATGTTTCGAGAATAAAGTCGAAATGTTTAGAGAATAAAGTCAAAATGTTTCGAGAATAAAGTCGAAATGTTTCGAGAATAAAGTCGGAATGTTTCGAGAATAAAGTCGGAATGTTTCGAGAATAAAGTCGGAATGTTTCGAGAATAAAGTCGGAATGTTTCGAGAATAAAGTCGGAATGTTTCGAGAATAAAGTCGGAATGTTTCGAGAATAAAGTCGGAATGTTTCGAGAATAAAGTCGGAATGTTTCGAGAATAAAGTCGGAATGTTTCGAGAATAAAGTCGGAATGTTTTTAAAATAAAGTCGAAATATTTCAAGAATAAAGTCGAAATTACAAGGATAAAGTCCAAATGTTTGAGAATAAAGTCAGAAAGTTGAAATTGCAAGAAAAAAGTAGAAATTTCGAGAATAAAAGTCTAAATGTTTTGAGAATAAAGTCAGACAGTTTTGAGAATAAAGTCGAAATGTTTCGAGATTTAAATCATAGCAAGAAGTTATAACATTTTGAGAATATAGCCTGCGCATGCAAATGGCCTGGATTGGGAGCTCTAAATTGCCAGGCCACCGGAATTTATTTAAATATATATGTGGGATTATTAGCAGAAATCATGTGTTATACTCACAGGGACAGTATGCTTGGAATAATATTTCACGTCTCCGATTGCATTCATTAAGCCTATTTGTAGTGCCCCAGCCACCCAATAATAGCAATAAGCTTTGTGCTTTTGGTACTTATAATATAAAACAAAGCATCAGCTTTCAAAATCTGTCAGTTTTATAGACAAATACAAACAATGTGTCTTGAAATTGTGTTTTTTAGCCTCTTTAATGTGGCAGGGGCAGATCGCTGTATTCATGTGAGCCAATCGTCTTTTTGATTACAAAAAGACATTTGTTTCATTAAATTATACTGTTTTCTTGTTGAAAATTCCACCACCTACTCCGCAAAAACGACTGTGGTGTCCAGTCTTTCAATACTCACATGTATTTAATTAAAAACAAACAAAAACATTTCTAAAGGTTAAACTGGACTCCAAATCCCAGTAATTGCAATCATTTTGTGCTTTGTTGCTTTTAAAAAGATATATTGTTTGTATTTCGTGATGAAACTGACAGATTTTGAAAGCTGGGACTTTGGAATATCTGGTTCTCCCAGTTTGGGCCATTTGCATGCACAAAAGGCTAGAATATACTCTCAAAATATTATAACTTTAATCTCGAAATTTGGACTTAATTCTCACAACATTTTGAGTTTACTCTCAAAATTTCTGCTTTATTCTTGCAACACTAATTTTGATTTTACAGTAAGGAGTTAACTTGTGCCTTCTGTTTAGTTGGCTCCTCTCTCTTTCTCTCTCCGTCTGTCTTTCCCTTTTATACTCAAACGCAAGCATATTACAGCTGTCTAATGAACGCAGCTGTTAGCCTCATTTATAGCCCCTTTATCAAATACCATATTTATTTTTTCCCATCTTGCTCCAGAAAGTCATTTTTGTCATCAAACTCCAATTTAATAGCTTTAAACACATCTCTTGATTGCACCAGTCAGCAGAGACGCATCTGTTGTGCTCTCACATATTCACAGTAATGCGAGACACACTGATGCTTCTATTTTAAGTAAGTTCTTATTGGGCACGTGTGAATGTGAGTCCAGGGCTGCGCTTTTGGATGGCAGATAAAGGGATCTGTACTGGATCGCCTTCAAACAACCACACCTCTTATATTTTGGACCAAACAATCATTCTTTGTCTTCATCTATTTTTATATCTAAGGCTTTTTTATATTTAAGGCTTTTTCAACTGTGACCGTGAACCACAAAACCAGTCTTAAGGGTCCATTTGTTTGTTAGGATAGGACAATATTTGGCTGAGATACAACTATTTGAAAGTCTGGAATCTAAATATTTAGAAAGTCGCCTTTAAAGTTGTCCAAATGAAGTTCTTAGCAAAGCATATTACTAATCAAAAATTAAGTTTTGATGTATTTATGGTAGGAAATTTACAAAATATCTTTATGGAACATGATCTTTACCTAATATCCTAATGATTTTTGGCATAAAAGAAATGTATTTTTGGCTGTTGCTACAAATATACCCCTGCTACTTAAGACTGGTTTTGTGGTCCAGTTTCACATATTTTAATTTCATATATATAAACCATAACTGAAAATATTGCTAAACGGGTCTTTTGGAAAATCTACAAAAGGCTACAAACGCTACTTTTGAGTGTTGTTGTTATTCATGGCGATTAGTGTTTGATGGAAATCTTCTGTTTTGAGTTTAACAACAGACAGCTCATGTGTAACATCCACAATATACACAGAAAAAATTCTCAAAGCTTTTCATCCAAACAGCATGAAGCTGAAAAATGGCTACTATGAGTCATGTTTCTGTGGTTTTACCATGTGGTGCAACAGTAGGCTTTGATTTATGCTGTTATTCAGACTGTGCATGTGCTCGGAGAGTTACTTTGAGTGTTTTTCACAGGTATGGAAAGACGTCGGTCAAGCACATGGATGTTGTTCACACAAGCCAGTATTTTTGAGAGAGAGCAAAACTGGCAAGAACATCAAAAGCTAGAAAAAAAGTGAACATTGGAATGTATTTTTTGTTGTTGTTGTCCATAAAACAATCATTCCAATAAAGTACTTTGAAATTGACTTTGAGTAAAACTGACGTAGGCGAAGAAAAAGCGTTTGACCCTTCCCCTGACACAGTGTTTAACTGACTAAGGGGTCTTTTAATGTCAGGGGCCACCAAGAGAGCAAAGACTCAATTCAATAAATGTCAACTTTAATCCGTCAGACGCTGTGAGGAATCGCACCAGCTTGAGTCGAGAGCAAGCAATGTGGAGAACAACAAATATGACCATAAACCAGAAAAATATTTTCTGCAGCTGTCAATTGATAAAAAAAAAAAAATCTAATTAATTGCAAAATATGCTGATTATTTAGTGTAATCACAGTATCGCATATCAATATTTGCTCCCAAATTAGGATAATGTCATTATTGTTTTTTTAGACAACATTACATTATTGAGGCAAATGTACAGTTAATATATAGTTCGTTTTATACAGGTTTTGTACTGTTATTCTTTATTGCTTTATTTATTCAATTAATAGTACCAAATTACCTTAAATTGACATTTTCTTTTTCTCTCAGTTAACAGGTTACACTTTAGTTGGATGTAAGCTATTAAAACTCCACCATCTTTGCCTAATCAAGTCGCTGAAATCACATTTAAGAGGTAAGACTATATACAGTTGAAGTCAAAAGTTTACATACACCTCGCATAATCTGCAAAATGTTAATTATTTTATCAAAATAAGAGGGATCATACAAAATGCATGTTTTTTTTTTTTTTTTTTTTTTTTTTTACTACTAACCTGAATGATATTTCACATGAAAGACGTTTAAAATGAAAGACGAGAAATTTTGTAAAAAATGACCCGTTTAAAAAAAAAAATCCTTCAGGTCCCACGAATTCTTTGGTTTTTCAGCATTTTTGTGTATTTGAACCCTTTGCAACGATGACTTTGATTTTGAGATCCATCTTTTCACACTGAGGACAACTGAGGGACTCAGTTATGCAACTATGCAACTATTACAGAAGGTATAAACACTCACTGATGCTTCGGAAGGAAACATGAAGCATTAAAAGCCGGGGGTGAAAACTTTTGAACAGAATGAAGATGTGTAAATTTTTCTTATTTTGCCTAAATATCATATAGTTTTTAATTTAGTACTGCCCTTCAAAAACTGCTTACATTTTTCCCAAAAGACAAAATAAGTCAAATTTACCCTGATCTTCAAATTCAAAAAGTTTTCACCCCCTGGATCTTAATGCAATGTGTTTCCTTCTGAAGCATCAGTGAGTGTTTGAACCTTCTGTAATAGTTGCTTAGTCCCTCAGTTGTCCTCAGTGTAAAAAGATGGATCTCAAAATCATAGTTATTGTTGGAAAGGGTTCAAATACACAAATATGCTGAAAAACCAAATAATTTGTGGGACCTGATGGATTTTTTCTGAAAAACATTGGGTAGTATTAGCCTGGGTGTCCCCATGCTGCCTTCCGCGTAGCGTGATTTTATTCACGCTGGAAGGTAGCATGGAAACCATGGACCAAATTTTCACCTCAGATAGGGAACCAATCACAGAACGGGGAGGGAGCAGCAAGACGATGACGCCTTCTATGCGTCGCGACTCACCGAAGCAGTTTGTTTATAACTATGGATCCAGCATGGCAGCAAGTTATCATTCGATGCAGTCGTTCACATGTCGCGCCTAAAAACGCGTGGAAAACACTAGGCGCGTCGCTTTCTCCTTTCCAAACCGCTCTGTAGCTTGCAACCGCGTCGCTTCCATTATGCGCGTGCATACCGCGCGTCTACATTTGAAATAACGAACTTTAGCGCGCAAAAGACGCGACATGTGAACGGCCCCTTAGATAGTGTTCTAGTTTAGAACGCAAGTTTATTTTGAAAAAAGAGCAACTTTTGGCGTTAAACCATCGCTCTGTATACGTCATCCGGTATGATTGAAACGATTGGCTATGAGCTACGCACAGGCGCATTTGATAGACATTCGTAGCGCCCAATAAACGGCTCTGGGCATTCGTTAACCACGCCTCAAATACGAGAAAATGAACATGTGGTTCCCAGACCACGAATCATGATGAAGTCATAACGTGGTCTGGCGTTAGCCAGGCTAGGGTAGTATAACTGTTTGGGACAAACAAGGGACTCAAGAGCAAGTATCACTAAACAAAATAGTGTATGTAAACTTTTGAACAGGGTCATTTTTTATAAAGTCAACTATTATTTTCTCTAGTGGATTATATGTAAACGTCTTTTATGTGAAATATCTTATTCAGGTCAGTACTAAATAAAAAATAACATGCATTTTGTATGATCCCTCTTATTTTGGTAAAATAATTCATATTTAGCAGATTCTGCAAGGTGTACGTAAACTTTTGATTTCAGCTGTATACATTATATATCACAAACTATCCTAATTATTCACGAAAATGTCTTGCTTTTGCATGGAGGCAATGATTTATTGCTTTGTAATTTCAACCTTATTTTTCTACATCCAAACAGTTTTAGGGAATAGGATCTTGGATATGGCAGCACCTTTTCATTTCCAGCAATCTTATAAAAACCCTCTGCTCCAAGACAGTTCCAATTTAGTTAGAGGATAGCTGTGAAAAAAAAGGAGATGGAAAGAGAGAAAATGCCTGAATAATTACAGTAAAGGGGATTTAAGGATGCTACGCAGCTGGTGTGATTTTGATCTGGTCCAGTTCATAGCTTATTCAGGCCAATTTCTGCCCACTCATTCTCAATGCACGCAATTCTAGTTTGTTTTTCAAATCCAATCTTTTGGATTACCTGTTCATTTCAAGTCAATCCAATTCTGAGTCCTATGCCTTAAATGTTCCCACTTGCTCCCAAAGTGAGTTTTTTTTGAAGCAGAAAGAGCAAAGTCACTTGGGCGACAACATTTCCGTGGGATGTGATGGTTGATTAGCATTCCATATTATGATTTTACATTATTCAACATATGGGTAACTCTGTGGTTAACTCCAGCAGGTGTACTACGGAATGGAAACCTAGTTTCCAGCAAAAATACATCCTTAATGTACGCTAATGATGCTACGTAGAGAGAGAGAGAGAGAGCCAGCAGTCACCACCGCCGAATCAAAAGGTTCCTCTGTGGGAAACGAAGGAGCATGAATTCAGATGCTCCTTCGCACATTCTGTCAAGTCAATTTCCGAGGCGAGAGTCAAAAGCTGACCTTGGTGCATGAAGCACTGGGAGTTTGGACAGTTTTGAGGGAAGTAATAAAGCGGATTTGGCAGGAAACAGAGATTGACAGCTCTAATTGTGGAAAGAGAGCACCGCAGCTCAAGAACAGTGCACAGCATGTGCTCGAACCCCCTAAAAACGAGAAATGGTTGCATAATTGCGCATAATGGTTAGCGACTTCCCTGCCACACAAAATAACACATTTCCAAGTCTTGAATCAACATCCTTGACCCTGAAATGGCCAAAATGTCTCATTGACGAGAACATACAGACCCAACCTCAACTTTTGGCCCACTTCTCTTTAGACTCTCATTGCACTGATCTTGGTTTGTTGAGGTTTGTTGAAGCCTGAAAGGCCTCTCTTATTGCGACTGAAAGACTCTGAGCTTGAATTGGGTTCCCGCAGATAAATATGTGATTCACAGTTGTTGGCCACGGACAGAGAGGGATTACTCACTCTATGGGAAACAGAGGCTCGGTTTTCTTGGTGGTTTGAAGCTTAAAAAGGGACAGAGAGAGGAGATGAAATGAGAGTGAGACATAGAGGAGTTGAGTTGAAAGGAGATGGGATGAGGTAGGAGAAAAACTGAGGTAAATAAAATAGGAGGCAAGATTAGTTAAGGTGGAGAAACTGGTGGGGAAGAAATAGATGAGACAAAATGTGGGAGAAACTGGCAAGAAAACAAAAGAGAGAAGATGAGACACGAAAGAGAAACAGGAAAACAGGAGACAAAACGAGAAAGACAAAATAAATGGCAAATAGATGATAGAGAAGATGAGACAACTAACAGAATGAAACAAAAAATATATATAAGAGACACGATTAGGTGAGACATTTCAGAGAGAGGTAGAGACCAGACAAAAAGTTTGAGAGATAGAGATCAAAATGAGAGTAGATTAGACAAAATAAGAAACAGGTTAAATGAGACAAAAGAAACGGCAAGCAGATGAAAGACATGAATGAAATCAAATGAAACAAAATGGGACCAGAGAAAGCAGAATCAGAGAAAGAAGAGATGAAAAAAGAGAAACTGGGCAGAAGATGAGATGAAACAAGACAATAGAGACACGGACAAGAGAAATACAGTAGAGAAGATGAGACAAAATGAGAGTGAAACAAGAAAGGAGACTACATCAGCCCATTCCTCATGTCAACAAGGGAGGCAGGATTGTAATCAGCACCAGATGATCAGCAGCCCAAAACGGCCAAGAGTGGACTAAAAAAGAGAGAGAGAAGAGTGAGCTAATACTATCGAGAGAGAGAGGAAAGGAACCCTCCTTTCCCTCGACAAGGCCAGCCCGTGTTCCCAGGAGCCCTGTGGATGTAGACGCTCTCTCCTGAAGTCACCACCTGAGAATGTCTGAGACCACGGCCCACACGGCACCTCGCGTGCGAAGGGAGCCGTGTGAGTGTGTTTGTGTGTCTGCTGCAAACGCAGAGGCCCAACACTGCACCTATGCCAGACAGAGAGGAACGGAGAGAGCGAGCCCTTTCCAACCCAACCACAGAGCCACAGAGTCTGGCAGTGGCTTCCCGCCAACAGAATGAGGGGAAGGAGGGTGAAAATAGTGTAAAACAATAGACGAAGGCATCAAAACACACAGAGTGTACTAGGAGACGGAGAAAGGTGCTTGGGTTTGCGCTCGGGTTTGGGTGGGTGTGTTGATGATTGTGTGCATGTGCTTGTGTTTACAAGCACCGTAAAACCCGACGTTAAGGCCAATGTTGCGTTAGAAAAAAACTTGAAGTTGCACATTTGGACATTCATGCAGATCATGGCCAAACCAAGCGACAGCTACCTTTTAAGCTAACATTGTTCTAACCAGGCACAATGCAACTAGTTTGCATTGGCAATGCAAAAATGTGACACAATCACAGCTAATTAAAAAATGTTTAGCGTAGAGTTATGAGAAGCAGGATGATAGACCAATAAAACTTCCCAGAGGGGGGATCTACTCAGACAGTATAAACAGAAACCTAGCAACTGACAAAATTGGTTGAGTTTGTCGAAACTTGTGTGTTGGCAGGGCAACTAAATTTTTATTGTTTGTGTACCCTCTTGGATGCAACAATTTAGGATGGTTTAATACCCATAGCAAGCAAGGGGATACAACTCTGGCTTTGACGATCAGATTGTTGGTAAAACAACCACAACACATTGCGCATTTGCAGTGTTTATAGGTTTGTTTGTTATTCTGAGAGTGATTTTAAGGATGTTGAACCCGAATCTGAGTTCAAGACTATATGTTTTTTAGAAGCATTTGGACTCTGCCTAGTCTCAAACTTGGATTTGAATTAGCTGGTCTGGACTAGTCGTAGAAAATTTGGTCAGGGCCGTGGGCTTGGACGTGACAAACTTGAGTCAGGTCTTGTCTGCACTCAAGTACTACAAAACTAGTGCAATGTTTCAGTGTTGTAGAACCCAATTTTAAGTCCGAGACCATGTTTTCTATGACTAGTCAAGATCAGCTCATTCAAATCCAAGTTTAAGACCATATTTTCAGGAGCATATGGACTCAGCCTAGTCTTGAATTTGGGATTGAATGAGCTGGTCTCGACTAGTCATAGAAATTTGGGCTTTTTCAGATGTATTTGGAATCAGCCTAGTCTTGAACTTGGGATTAAATGAGCTGGTCTCAACTAGTCCTAAAAAAATTAGGCTTTTTCAGATGCATTTGGACTCAGCCTAGTCTTGAATTTAGGATTTAATGAGCTGGTCATAGTCATAGAAAGCTAGTCATAGAAAATGTAGGCTTTTTTAGATGCATTTGGACTCAGCCTAGTCTTGAACTTGGGATTGAATGAGCTGGACTCGACTAGTCCTAAAAAATGTAGGCTTGGGCTTGGGGTTGGACTTGAGTTTGGATTTAAGATGGACTTGAGTCCTAGTCCAGTCTTGTATATGCACTTGAATACTACAAAACTGGTGCAGTGTTCCAGGGTTGTAGGACCCAAGTCTGAGTCCAAGACCATGTTTTCTATGACTAGTCAAGATCAGCTCATTCAAATCTGAGTCCAAGACCATATTGTATTGTTTGGTCTTGCTTTTGTTCTTGGGCTTGGATTTGGACTTGAGACATGGGGTTGTAGGACCCAGTGGTGGACAAATTACACAAATCAAGTACAGTTCTTGAGTAAAAGTACAGATAAGTATAATAAAATATTACTCCAGTAAAACAAAAAGTACTTATTTTTAAATTTTATTTATATTAGCACATATATTTTTGTTGTTGATATGGATTACAAAGACAACAGTGATGTAGTAATGTTCAATGTGAAGCTTGTACCTGAGGGAAAACAGATTTGACCATCTAATTTTCACCAGTAAGAAAAAGGTGTTTTGAAACTTGTTTTGAATGTCACATCCTTTCTTTTTCCCTTAGATGTAATCTCTCTAGATGGTTGAATAAAAATATTTTGGATTTATATTTAAAAATTACCTCAACTTAGCACTAGCAAGCTTGTTAGCAAGACAGTTAACATCAGCTAATGATATTTACTTTTTTCAGTATGGTTATGAAAAAACATTCATATCTGTCTACTTGGCTAGTTGATCCGAACTATATTAAATTGTAAATTGTTGATAAACAATACAAAAACAGATGTCACATACAGCCAAATGTGTAGCATTTTAATAAAACTGCTAATGTTACATCAGTGGGGAATATGAATGTGCTATTTAATGGCTATCCAACAAGTTATTTTATTTAATCTGTGTTAGTTTAATGTTTTGTTTTTTTTACTTTAAATTTATATGTCTGCATTCAAACATTTCAGTGGGCTTAAGATAATAGCATGTGACATATTATAAAGAGTTACGATATGTTTTATGTTTCATGTTTTAAATAATGTAGTTAAGTAAAAAGTATGATCTCACTGGTAGAACCCAATCAAAGACCATATTTTTAGGAGCATTTAGATTCAACCTAGTCTTGAACTTGGACTTGAATGAGCTGGTCTCAACTAGTCATAGAAAATATGGTATTGGTTTTGGACTTAAGACAGTCTTGAGTCCAAGTCCAGTCTCTGCACTCGAGTACTACAAAACTATTGCAGGGTTGTAAGACCCAAGTCCAAGACCATATTTTAAGGAGCCTTTGGACATTACCTAATCTTGAACTTCGACTTGATTGAGCTGGTCTCAACTAGTCATAGACAATTTGGTCTTGGTTTTGTTCTTGGGCTTTGACTTGGATTTGAGACATTCTTGAGTCCGAGTCCGGCCTTGTCCACACTCGAGTACTACAAAACTGGTGCAGTGTTTCAGGGTTGTAGGACCCAAGTCCAAGAACATATTTTCAGGAGCATTTAGAATCTACCTAGTCTTGAACTTGGACTTGAATGAGCTGGTCTCAACTAGTCATAGAACATTTGGTCTTGGTTTTGTTCTAGGGCTTGGACTTGGAACAGTCTTGAGTCCGAGTCCAGCCTTGTCCGCACTCGAGTACTACAAAACTGGTGCAGTGTTCCAGGGTTGTAGGACTTAAGTCCAAGACCATATTTTCAGGAGCATTTAGACTCAGCCAAGTTTTCAACTCTAATCAAGCACACCTAAGTAAGCTCATCAAGGTCTTCAGGATCCGTGGAGCAGGGGTCTCCAAACTCTGTCCTGGAGGCCCAGTGTCCTGCGGAGTTTAGCTCCAACTTGCCTTAACACACCTGCCTAGAAGTTTCTAGTATGTTTAGTAAGACCTTGATTAGCTCAGGTGTGTTTAATTGGTGTTGGAGCTAAACTCTGCAGAACACCAGCCCTCCAGGACCAAGTATGAAGACCCCTGATGTAGAAAGACACAGGTAAATGAGATTTGTCAGGGTTTGAGCTAAACTCTGCCGAACAGTGGCCCTTCTGGACTAAATTTGAAGAACTCTGGTATAGAGGCTAGCTTGGTTGTACACTCATAATTGAGGTGCATTTTGGTATTTAAGAAATGCACTCAATAGTGTCTATTCGAAGACCTCCACAAATGGGTGTCCCCTCAAATAGAGGTTATGGGGAAAGGAATTACGGACACAGCCTTGGTTTAGTTGCCATACATTTGATGGTACACATGCACACATACAAGTATGTGACAGCATGTTTCCAGCGCACTGGCCAAGCATTTGTGTCTGAATTTGCATATTTGTGTAGAGTATGTTTCTGGCCTAAGTTCATCCATTATCCATTTGATTCCAATAATAAGTCGAGATTTGTATCATCCTGATACAGATCTGAGCAGCTCGTTGCTACATCATTTCATGTGATTTTGTGAGAGCAAAACATGTGGGAACCCTGTACAGACACCCTGTTAAGGTTTGGCACTGGATGCAGCTGGCGCTAGAATACATTAACCGAAATGAGTTCAGCTCTAAAGACTTAAGCTAAAATAAAGAGTGGAAAATAGCAAGTTCTGGAAACAGATGCTAAAGACATAGTATCAAATCACTGCTGGAAAAGAGAGTGCGAGACAGAGAACTCCTTCATATTTATTTATACTCTGTTTTGTCTTTCAGCGTATGAGATGATGAAGGCCTTCAGTGAGAGTCTATGTTCAAATATACCAGTTTTGAGGAAGCTACATTGAAACTGTAGCTTGCTAAGCTAACAGCTACTCCCCATAGAGAAGTTCCTCAAAATCAAACTACACTTGAATGCAGTTAGCTAAATTATTAGTTACACTGGAGCTACTTAACATTGCAAATGTTTGTTTTTCTACTATTTATAACAGAATGTTTCTAATAGTTTTAGTTTTAGATTTATTTTTAGTTAATGATAGTAACCAAATGTGATATACATGCAAATCACATCCAGAACATCCTGTCGGACATATCTTAAATCTTAAACCTATGTCCCCCTTCAGTGCATTTCTCACAGACAGTAAATCAAGTCAGGGATTTTTTTAGGAAGCACTGATTTAATGATCTGTTTTAACATGTTTGGCTCTGAGATTAAACAGGTGCAGAAATCATTACAGACTTTTGATGGTGTGACATGATAAAGCTGAAGACACAGGTAAGATTATTTATTATTTGAATTTGTTCTTTGCATTTTTCATCTTCACATTTTTCTCTACTTTTATAACCTTTGGGCACAAAATGTATTCTTGTAGCTTCATAAAATTATAGTTAAACCACTGATGTCACATGGACTATTTTAACAATGTCCTGACTAACTTTCTGGGCTTTGAATGTGCCATCAAAAATATCTTAATTTGTGTTTCAAAGATGAGCAAAGGTCTTATAGGTTCAAAACGACATGAGGGTAAGTGATTATTGACAGATTTTTAATTTTTGGGTCACTGTTCCTTTAAACTGTATTGGACATCCTGAATATTCTTCTAAATATCTTCTTTTGTGTTCTATGGATGAAAGAACGTCAAAGAGGTATGAAATATACGTTTAAGATGAGGTTGAAATCTTTGATTTCCCTCCAAACACGCACATGTTGGGCCTGAAAAAAATAACCATCTCCCTTCGCTCTCTTTCTTGCTGTTGCAGTGTTTATTATCTCATCATACGGTTTAAGCAACTGAAAACCAATGAGATGACAGAATTATCGCTTTTAGCCACGGCAATGACCTAACAGCACTCTCACAGCGAGTTCACAACGAAAACACTCGGCACTTGTGCTCACTCCCACCTGAATGAACAATGTACTTGTCAATTCCACACCTTAAGCACACAACAGATGCAACCAGACTTTGTATTAAACACACCTGGCCAAATCAAAATGAGTGACATTAATATTAAGACGTTTTGAATTTCATGTTGATTTTTCAGTCAAAAGCGGAGAACTTTTCAATCATATTGTTGTTCTTAGAACCCATCCGTTTATCAAACCTATTGGGATCCCATTTGAGTACCAACCGAGCCAAACCTTGCCTAGCTTCCGAGATCTATTCTTATAATTCATAATCAAAGATTCAAAACAGAATCATCTTTATTGGTGGTCTCACACATATTTTTACTCAAAAGCACAGTCCACTCATTGTCCAACCTCACCCAAGACCGCAAGACTCTAATGTAAATATGCGGAGGCGTCATGATTTCAAGCTATTCGAGAGAATTGACAGTGAGGAATAGACTCTGGAGAGGTGGCAAAACAAATCATTTCAGACGGGATGATTGAAATCCCAACTCTGGAAGGTCTACAAACAGAACGCAACTCTTTTGTCCGTTGACAGCAGACATAACTCCTGATCGCTCCAAAACCCTGGACGGTAATAATCCCTCGCTTATAAGATGAGGGGAGGAACTGGACAGATTTGTCTTTGAAACGATCATTTCACGCCTACGAGGGTGCGGAGCGGCCAACAGCCATGTATGATTCATCCATGAAAGAGAATAAGCTAGTTGTACTGTTTCTGAGGAAAATCTGAGTGGTGTTTTGCTATATGGTTGAAAATGTTATTGAGTGCATTGCTACAGCATGCGCTTTTGTGAATTCCTTTGTACAAGTTACTCATGAAATTTTGAACAGACCAGTAATCTAACAGATTTTGCGAGTTGACCTTATTCTCTGTACTTTGTTTCCAAGCGGTGAGAACGGGATATAATCTACGACATATTTTAACCTCAAACAGCTGCCACAAATTACTGAAACAAACTGACCAGCTTTGGAGACTTAAGACAGCTGGTACGAGTCTCCATGTGTGAGTATGCGGTGCACCATCTTGATCATTCTAATTTAATATTCACCCCCATTTTTCAATGATAAACTAGTGAAAAGTGTGTTTGAAACTTTTGACATTGCTACCAATCATAAATATGAGGCACGACTCTTTCGCAGCTGTTTTCCCAACAGCTGAAATCCCTTAAGACGCCCTACAACTCATGAGTCATGCAATACTTCACATAGACACATTAGTGCTCAAATTTTTCAGAACTTAAAAATATAGAATGCTACTAGTTTATCTAGATGTTTCGTGTGTTTTCAAAAGTTTACATACACCTTGCAGAATGTGCAAAATGTTAAGTATTTTATCAAAATAAGAGGGATCTTACAAAATGCATGTTATTTTTTATTTAGTACTGACCTGAATGAGATATTTCACATAAAATACATTTACATATAGTCCACAAGAGAAAATAATAGTTGAATGCTAAATTCAGCTAAATTCACAAGTCCCTTGTTTGTCCTGAACAGTTAAACTGCCTGCTGTTCTTCAGAAAAATCTTTCAGGTTCCTCAAATTCTTTGGGTTTTCAGCATTTTTGTGTATTTGGACCCTTTCCAAAAAAGTTTGTATGATTTTGAGATCCGTCTTTTCACACTAAGGACAACTGAGGGACTCATGCAACTATTACAGAAGGTTCAAACACTTACTGATGCTTCAGAAGGAAACACAGTGCATTAATAGTCGGGGGGTGAAAACTTTTTGAACTTGAAGATCAGGGTAAATTTAACTTATTTTGTCTGCTGGGAAACATGTAAGTATCTTCTGGAGCTTCTGAAGGGAAGTAATAAATGAAAAGAAATTATGACATTTAGGCAAAATAAGAAGAATGTACACGTCTCCATTCTGATCAAAAGTTTTCACCCCCCAGCTCTTGATGCATTGTGTTTCCTTCTGGAGCCTCAGTGAGCATTTGAGCCATCTGTAATAGCTGCATATAAGTCCCTCAGTTGTCCTCAGTGTGAAAAGATGGATCTCATAATCATACATTCAATGTTGGAAAGGGTTCAAATACACAAAAATGCTGAAAAACCAAAGAATTTGTGCGACCTAAGGATTTGTCTGAAGAACAGAGTATAATAAATATCTTATTCAGGTCAGTACTAAATAAAAAATAACATGCATTTTGTATGATCTCTCTTATTTTGGTAAAATAATTAACATTTAGCAAATTTTGCAAGGTGTATGTAAACTTTTGACTTCAACTGTATTTAGAAAACCCTCTCAGATGGATGTTTTTGACTTGTCATATTGCGTCTTAGAAAGTTTTTGACTGTTTTGTTTGTAAGACTCTGTAAAACAAAACAAAAACTGGTTGGTTTTAGCTGTTTTTTTTTTCAGCAGGGGTGAAAGACAAATTCATACATTTTGTATCACATTTGGCTCATCTGTGGTGTTTTCACAGTGAAAAATACAGACAAATATGATAACGCTAGCATCACTCTACTCAACTCTAATACTAGCATGTTTGAACACATGTGTACAAACCTCTAACCCTAAGTAATAAATTGGTTGTGGAAAAACTAGAAAAATAAAGTTGATTCATTTTGAATGCGGAGATTCGATCACGGTAAGCCTGACAAAAACATTGTCAAGTCCAGTCTAGTCAACCCGTCTTTGTCTCCACAGCCTACAGACAGACTGAAGTACACACTCAGAGAAAAACAAAACAGACGTTAAGTGAAAGAGAGAGACAGGCAGACAGACATAAACACACTAGAGGATCAAATGTCAAACATATGCCAAAATTAGCTCCTTTTGAAAAGATACAAGCAGGTTTCATGCTTAGCCAGTAGATGGAGCTGTTAAATGTGTTGTCTGTTTTGATAACATCTTTATCAGAGGGCTTCACTAGTGTTCACGTTTTAGCTAATTAGCATTAGCCCTTTCTGGTTAGTGCAGTGAATATTTCTGTGAGGGTTTTTAAACTCAAAAGGAACTTGAATCTGCTTCCATGTTGATGTTTAGCTCTTATAGGCTCCAAAGATTCATTGAGATGAATGGGAATGCTAACGTTAAGCTTTCTCCCATTACAATATTCTAAATACCAAACAAACATTGTAACATACATTGGCTAATGAAGCTGCTTTCCATAATGACAGTTCAGTAATTTACCGAGGTAAAAGCTAAGTGCTACATTCCCCTCCCTAATTATCTCTCGCCTTCTCTCACCTTTTCCTTTTTTTTAATGTGTCAGATGACATTTGTTTATCTAAGAGAGATTTATTGGACTGAGCTACGCTATCGAGCGTCTTGATCTGAGAAGCATGCGCTCTGTTGCGATTTCACCATAGAGTGCTTGGCATGACGCTGCATGCTCAAACGAATGTGTGTGTATTCCATTAAACCAGTTTATACCTTAGATAGACCTATTCGTTTGGCTAAATCTGCGGAGAAACCAAAGATAAATCAAAACTATGTTGATAACCCTAAAATAACATTGTTTTTCTTTAATCGCCATTGCTAACTTGATTGACAGTTGCTTACAAAGCGTTACTTCTTCCTGTAGAGAACTTAAGCGTTAAGTTTTCTTCCTCTGCCAAAACACAACTCCAAAACTTAGATAACTCAAATAGTCGTGCAAATTGTACTCAAAAGCCTTTATTGTCCTTGTACCTACAGCAAAAGTGTGTTTTGTTAGTTTGGGCACTTGGCATTTGAAGGAACATAAATTACGAAAAAGCTCATGTAAGTGATTTACGGCTTAAACTGTGATTCATAACACAAATATGCGCATTACATAAAACCTGCAATATATCTGCAGCACTCTACCACTCTTTGAATTGAACCTTAGAAGTGTTGGAAAACAAACCTGTTGTTTGTTGTGAATTTCTGAATAGCATATCGCCATTTGTAAACATTGCTCTTAGTGAAAATCATTGGAGTGTCTAGTTTTCGGGACAATCTGGAGCTGCGGTTTGAAAGTGAAAACACGCGCCACGTTTTCACCCAGTGTGGTCAAATATACACACGTTCTGTCTTTTTACAGTTGCAAAGGGTGTAATTCGTCATAGTTTTAGTGCAGCACATGTGGTGGGATGTAAAAGTGTGGTGCTTCTTAAAAAAAGATGTGTTTGCATGATCTTTAACATGTGCGATGAAATTTATATATTTTCACTCATACAACCATTGGGATATTCTTCAGAATATCTTCTTTTGTCTCACAAGTTTTGAAGATTCTGCAAGGTGTATGTAAACTTTTGATTTCAACTGTATTTAGAGGCTTTATTCGCCATGCTAATTAGTGTAAGCATGCTAAAATACTCCCAGATGGATGTTTCGGCCTGTCACATTGCGTCTTAGAACGTTTTTGACTGTTTTGTTTGTAAGACTCTGTAAACTTCTGGAAAAAATGTTTGTCTGTTTTGTCACTTTTAACTAAACCCTGCAGCTAAACAGCCTAGCTAGCTAAAGGCTGGAAAACCACCAGCTAAAACCAGCCTGACCAGCCTGGGAGACCAGCTAAAACCAGCTACTTCCAACTTAAACCAGCTAAGACCAGCCAACCAAGCCAGGCTGGTTTTAGCTGTTTTTTTCAGCAGGGAGGCTGGGTGACCAGCTAAAACCAGCCTAGGCCTGGTCAACCAGGCTGGTTTTAGCTGGCCATAGCTGGTCAACAGGCTGGTTTTAGAGGGGTTTCTGCCACTTTCCCAGCCTGGCCAGGTTTTAGCTGGTGATCTCCAAGCCTGACCAGTTGCCCTGGTTAAAAAAAAACAGCTAAAACCAGCCTAGGCTGGTTGACTGGTTTTAGCTGATCAATCAGCCTGGTTTTAGCTGGTCAGCAGGCTGGTTTTAGAGGGGTTTTGGAAAAGTGACCAAAACCTAGTCAGGCTGGGAAACCACCAGCTAAAACCAGCCTGAACAGCCTGGGAGACCAGCCCAAACCAGCTACTTGCAACTTAAACCAGCTAAGACCAGCCAACCAAGCCAGGCTGGTTTTAGCTGTTTTTTTCAGCAGGGAGGCTGGGTGACCAGCTAAAACCAGCCTAGGCCTGGTCAACCAGGCTGGTTTTAGCTGGCCATAGCTGGTCAACAGGCTGGTTTTAGAGGGGTTTCTGCCACTTTCCCAGCCTGGCCAGGTTTTAGCTGGTGATCTCCAAGCCTGACCAGTTGCCCTGGTTAAAAAAAAACAGCTAAAACCAGCCTAGGCTGGTTGACTGGTTTTAGCTGATCAATCAGCCTGGTTTTAGCTGGTCAGCAGGCTGGGAGACCAGCCCAAACCAGCTACTTCCAACTTAAACCAGCTAAGACCAGCCAACCAGCCCAGGCTGGTTTTTGCATCATCTTTAACATGTGCAATGAAATTTATATATTTTCACTCATACAACCATTGGGATATTCTTCAGAATATCTTCTTTTGTCTCACAAGTTTTGAAGAACAAGGGTTAAGTACCCTCTTAAAAATAAAGGTGCTTTAAAGAAAATGGTTCTTCTATGGCATTGCTGTGAAGAACCTTTTAAAGAGCCATCTCTTTCTTGCCTTTTTATAATCTGAAGAACCTTCTTTCGCCACAAAGAACCTTTTGTGAAACAGATGTTAAAGGTTCTTCATGGAACCATTTAGACAGAAAAGGTTCTTCTATGGCATCGTGAAGCACCTTTATTTTTAAGAGTGTAGCCTAAATGAGTTTGCATTTTTGGAGAAACTATAAAAACCTGTCACACCACAAAACTAAGAGCCCAAAACTCATTTCGATCTTCTGCAGCACATGCCAGACTCATTGCCAGATTGCTTGTCACAAACGGGACGACCAAGAGTGAGGATCCAAATGCAAGGCTTTATTAAGCAGATCGTAGTCAGACAGACAGGGTCGAAAACACCAGCAAACATGAACAGCGAAGACAATCCAATAGCGTAATCCAATAAACAAGCGTGGGTCAAAATCCAGGTGGGCAGTCCAAATGAAACAATGAAATGAAAACAAGAAACTAGAAAACTAAGACTAAGACTGGGAAAACAAAAACAGAACTATGGCTAGGGAACAACAAGGAGACTAGGAAACCTGAGAGCAAAGGAAAACGCTTGGTAGAGTCCGCTGGAGCAAAACAATACTTCGCGATGTGTGTGTGTGATGAGCTGGCTTTTATGTCTGATAAACAGGAAGTAACCATAGAGGCAGCAGAGGGAGCAGCAACAGTCAGTGGGGGTAAGGGCTCCCTCTGCTGGCCTGGCGTGACATAGCCCCCCCCCAAGGAGCGGCTTCCAGACGCTCCAAAAAACAACAGGAGGAAACAGTCCAGGGGAGCGGTGGGGGGGCCAGGAGACTGAGGCAGAACAGGTTGGGCAAAGGCCCTCCAGAGCAGGGCAGGAGATTCAGGAGCCCTCCAGGACAGGGCTGGAGGCAGAGCAGTCCTTTGAGGTGGAGCAAGAGTCTTAGGAGCCCTCCAGGGCGGAGCAGGAGGCTTAGCGACCCTCCGGGGCAGAGCAGGAAGCGTAGAAGCCCTCCAGGGCGGAGCCGAAGGCGGAGCAAGGGGTTTAGGAACCCTCCAGGGCGGAGCAGGAGGCGGAGCGGCCCTCCAGGGCAGAGCAGGAGGCGCAGGAGCCCTCCAGGGCGGAGCAGGAGGCGCAGGAACCCTCCAGGGCGGAGCAGAAGGCGCAGGAGCCCTCCAGGGCGGAGCAGGAGGCACAGGAGCCCTCCAGGGCGAATCAGGAGGCGCAGGAGCCCTCCAGGGCGGAACAGGAGGCGCAGGAGCCCTCCAGGGCAGAACAGGAGGCGCAGGAGCCCTCCAGGGCGGAGCAGGAGGCGCAGGAGCCCTCCAGGGCGAATCAGGAGGCGCAGGAGCCCTCCAGGGCGGAACAGGAGGCGCAGGAGCCCTCCAGGGCAGAACAGGAGGCGCAGGGGCCCTCCAGGGCGGAACAGGAGGCGTAGAAGCCCTCCAGGGCGGAACAGGAGGCCGCATTATGGACTGGGACCTGGGGAGAACAGAGATAGAGGAGGCAGACAGAGCAAGGAGAGAAGTAGAGAGTTCATGGGAGAACGTGGCCTCCATAGCCGTGACCAGGCAGACGAGAACTTCAGGAACGACTTTCGTGGCAGTTCCTGGGCAGACAGAGACTTCTGGAACGGCCCCAGACGCCAAGACAGAGATGACAGGGAACCTAGGCGGTGCAGGCAGAGCAGGGAGTCTTGGCGGGGCAGACAGAGCAAGGGACCTTGGCGGAGCAGACAGAGCAAGGAACTTTGGCGGAGCAGGCAGGGCAGGGAATTTTGGCGGAGCAGACAGCGCAAGGGACCTTGGCGGAGCAGACAGAGCAAGGAGTCTTGGCGGAACAGGCAGAGCAAGGAACCTTGGCGGAGCAGGTAGAGCAAGGAGTCCTGGCGGAGCAGATATAGCAGGGAACCCTGGCGGTGCTGGCAGAGCAGGGAGCACTGGCGGTGCTGGCAGAGCAGGGAGCACAGGCGATGCGGGCAGAGCAGGGAGCACAGGCGATGCGGGCAGAGCGTGAAGCCTTGGCGGAGCGGGCAGAGCGTGAAGCCTTGGCGGAGCGGGCAGAGCGTGAAGCCTTGGCGGAGCGGGCAGAGCGTGAAGCCTTGGCGGAGCGGGCAGAGCGTGAAGCCTTGGCGGAGCGGGCAGAGCGTGAAGCCTTGGCGGAGCGGGCAGGGCGTGAAGCCTTGGCGGAGCGGGCAGGGCGTGAAGCCTTGGCGGAGCGGGCAGAGCGTGAAGCCTTGGCGGAGCGGGCAGAGCGTGAAGTTCCGCTATGTACGCCACCTCCGAAAGAGGTATAGGCGCAGCGGACATGCCTGTAGATGAGGTCTCCAGAACAAACTTGTGGGCAGACTCATGGGCCGAAGAGGCAACTGGGGCGCAGTGTGCAGCCCACACACTCAAAATGGCGATAGCCATAACAGGTAACACAGTTGGCAGAGGAATGCCCTCCGGGTCATTGGGCGTGGGGCTTGGGAGCGTTGGCTCTGTGTGACTTGGGAGCGTTGGTTCTGCATGGCTTGGCAGCGTTGGCTCTGCATGGCTTGGGAGCGTTGGCTCTGCATGGCTTGGGAGCGTTGGCTCTGCATGGCTTGGGAGCGTTGGCTCTGCATGGCTTGGGAGCGTTGGCTCTGCATGGCTTGGGAGCGTTGGCTCTGTATGGCTTGGGAGTGAAGGCTCTGGATGCTCAGGGGAGATGTGACTTGGCAGTGAAGAAGTAGCTATGACCTGACTCGTCATGACAAGAGCAGCAGTGACTTGATTTGGCGTGAGAGGGACAGCTGTGGCTTGGCTTGGCTCGGAGGGAACAGCTGCTTGACTTGGCCTGACAGGAACAGCAGCTGTATCTTGACTTGTCCTGGCAGGGACAGTGACTGTGACGTGACTTGACTCGGCAGGGACAGCAGCTGTAACTTGACTTGACTTGGTAGGAACGGCAGCTGGTGCAGGTTCGAGAGAAGCAGATATGACGTTCACAGGCGATGGCTTGGTTGACGTGGCGTGAGCAGACGCTGGCTTGGTTGACGTGGCGCTAGCAGACGCTGGCTTGGCTGATGTGGGGTGAGCAGACGTTGGCTCGGCTGACAGTAAGGGACCAGCCGAACGAGCTGACAGCAGTGGTGGGTCCTCCAAGCTAGACATTAGTCTCAGATACGTCCTGGAAGGGTGAGAGTCTGACGCTGTAGCCACCCTGTTAATAACAGCCTCAGGTATGGCGGCCATTTTGTGTGCCAGCACGGGCGTGGCGGTCATCTTGGGTGCAGGCTCTGGCGTGGCGGCCCTCTTTGCAGCAGGCTCTGGCGTGGCGGCCATCTTTGCAGCAGGCTCTGGCGTGGCGGCCATCTTTGCAGCAGGCTCAGGCGTGGCGGCCATCTTAGCAGCAGGCTCTGGCGTGGCGACCATCTTAGCAGCAGGCTCTGGCGTGGCGGCCATCTTTGCAGCAGGCTCTGGCGTGGTGGCCATTCTGACCGGGAACTCAGGAACGGAAGCCATCTTATGAACGTGCTTTGGAACGGCGGCCATCTTGTGAGCAGGGTCTGGAAGAGCGGCCATTTTGCGAACAGGATCAGGAAGGGCGGCCATCTTGGGTGCAGTCTCAGGAAAGGCGGCCATCTTATGAGCTGACTCGGGAAGGACAGCCATCTTGGAAGCAGGCTTTGGGACGGCGGCCATCTTGTGAACTGGCTTGGGGGTGGCAGCCATCTTGTGAACAGGCTTGGGGATGGCGGCCATCTTGTGATCGGGCCTTGGGGTGGCAGCCATCTTGTGAGAGAAGTCAGACGTGGTAGATTTCTTGTGAGCTGGGTCCAATCGGGTGACCATCTTGAATGCGGACTCAGGAAGGATGGTCATTCCGAAAGCTGATTCGGGAAAGGCGGCCATTTTGTGAACAGGTTTAGGGAAGGTAGCCATCTTGTGAAGGGGCTCCTGAAAGGCAGACATCTTATGAACAGGCTTTGAACTAGCAGACATCTTGTGCTTTGGCTCTGGGCTAGTAGACATCTTGTGCTGTGGCTCGAAGCTAGCAGACGTCCTGTGCTGTGGCTCGAAGCTAGCAGACATCTTGTGCTGTGGCTCGAAGCTAGCAGACATCTTGTGCTGTGGCTTGAAGCTAGCAGACATCTTGTGCTGGGGCTCAACTAGAATACCCACAGTACATGGAGAGCCGCATAACGACAGTGCATAGTTCATATAATCCTTCAGTGAGCATAAGGATTTCCCCCCAGGCAACATTGATCTTGTTGGTTCATTCAGCCCCATACGGAATAAGTCCTTAAAGTATACCTCATCAAAAAATGATACTTTATGCAACAACTCACTGAAACGTTGAACATATTCCTTGATGGGGAGATCTCCTTGTCTGAGGAGCAGAAGTTGGTCGACTGGGTCCATGTTGTGATGCTGGTGGTGAGTAAAGCCGCTGGATCCGGGTGTGGCGAAGTATTCTGTCACAAACGGGACGACCAAGAGTGAGGATCCAAATGCAAGGCTTTATTAAGCAGATCGTAGTCAGACAGACAGGGTCGAAAACACCAGCAAACATGAACAGCGAAGACAATCCAATAGCGTAATCCAATAAACAAGCGTGGGTCAAAATCCAGGTGGGCAGTCCAAATGAAACAATGAAATGAAAACAAGAAACTAGAAAACTAAGACTAAGACTGGGAAAACAAAAACAGAACTATGGCTAGGGAACAACAAGGAGACTAGGAAACCTGAGAGCAAAGGAAAACGCTTGGTAGAGTCCGCTGGAGCAAAACAATACTTCGCGATGTGTGTGTGTGATGAGCTGGCTTTTATGTCTGATAAACAGGAAGTAACCATAGAGGCAGCAGAGGGAGCAGCAACAGTCAGTGGGGGTAAGGGCTCCCTCTGCTGGCCTGGCGTGACATTGCTCGACTTAATGGCAACAATTATTAACTGTTTTTATGTCTTTTTTTTCCTGTAACAAGAAGCCATTTGAGCAGAATCAGGAGGGTGGCACATCATAAACAGCAATTTAACTGGTTGCTGGTTTTGTTTGTAATTAAACAAAGCTGACTCTATGGTAACACAAGACTACATTTCCTTTCAAAAACGGCAAATATTTTCTCTGTACTGGCCAATGGCTGTTCATTTGGAGCCGCTGTTGTAAACGTACCTTGTTTGGTGAGCGAGCGGCAGCCAAATGTTTCCTGGTAGACAAGCCATGTGGTGTAAAAACGGCATTTTGCCAAATCAGTCAGGCGGAACGGAAAAGCCTTAAGGTTTGTTTTAGCTCTCAATTAAACAAGGTGTCCTTATTATTAGTCAGCTTCGTAACTGCATCGGGCAGCAGATCTGATTATAATTAAAAACTGCTGTAATTACAAAGAAACGGTTTACATCATGCCATAAAACTGCATGGTCCATGCTATTTAAAGTTTCTGTAAATGTAATTGTACCTATTACTTCAACTCTCACACTGGGGCCCTGGGGTGCATGGGTTAGTGAACGCATAGGTTTTTTATTTTTATTTTTTAATGAGAGCCTCAATATTGTCACAGGTTTAGTTTTTCCTCATGTAATGCTTGCTCAAGGATTTCGAAAATCAGCCAGTCTATGACATTCATGAGGTTTGTGAAATGCAGTATTGGACTAAAAAATAAATGTTTCGCTTTTTAGTACGTTTTTATACATTATTTAAAATCTTGGCATGGTGGACGGGAGCTAAAGAGCCAAATTGGTTTTCCATCAGTAAGCCATCAAACCACAAACCATGGAAAAAGGAAATTAGCATCGTATCCGTTATGTTAACCAGCTCTGAAATGCAAACTTCACTGATGCTACAAATAATCTAAAATGTCTTAAATCGAAACATTTAAAATATATTGTTAAATGTAAATAAAAACAATATTTTAATTTAGCTTTGAAGCCCATAAAAAAATAGTAATTATGACTTTTTTCTCACAATTATGAGATTATATCGCACTTTTTTTGCAATTTAGGAATTGCGAGATTTAAATTTGCAGTTGTGAGTAAAAAAATAAAAACTGAGATATAAAAAGTTGCAATTACATTTTTTTCTTTAACAAAAAAATCTGATTTGTGAGATATAAGAAAAGTCAGAATTGTGAGAGACTTTTTTCTCGCAGTTGCAGGAAATAAAAGTCAAAATTGCAAGAAAAAAGTAAAAGCAAGTTTTTATTTTTTATACCATGCGAAACAATAGAAATGCAAGATGTAAACTTGAAATAAGTTATAATAAAATAATAATAAAATAATAAAAAGGCAGAACTATGAGATAAAAAGTCACAATTTATTTTTTTCCGTAACAAAAAAAAAGCAGAATTGTAAAATATAATTCTGAAAAGAAAAGTCAAAACTGTTAGAAACTTTTAAAATGTTTTGTTAAAAGTAAATAAAAGCAATATTTGAATTTAGCTTTGAAGTATTATTATGGAAGCCCGTAAAAACAGTAATTGAGACTTTTTATTTCACAATTCTGACTTTTTAAAAAAAGATTCAGAATTGCGAGATTTAAATTTGCAGTTGGAAGTAAAAAAGTCAGAACTGTGAAATAAAACAGTCACAATTATTTATTGTTTCCGTAAAAAAAGCAGATATATATAATTCTGAGTAGAAAAGTCGTTTGTAGAAAAGAAGAGTTGTAAGGAAAAAAGTCAAAATTGTAAGATAAACAGTTACAATTCCCTTTTTTATTTTTTATTCCATGCAGACGAAAAAATAGAAATGCAAGACATAAAATTTAGAACTGTAATTCAAAAACTCGTAAACTCAGAACTGCCTGAAAGTAAAAAAACCTGTAAACTCGGAATCATGAGTAAAAAAAAGTCAATTATGTGTTTAAATCTCGCAGTTGCAAGGAAAAAAGTCTGATTTCAGAGGAAAAAATAATTCAGAAACTCGTAAACTCAGAATTGTAAGATATAAACTCGGAATCGTGAGGAGTCAATTCTGTGTTTGTACCTCACAATTGCGAGAAAATAAAGTCTGGATTCAGAAAAAAATAATTAAAAAATCTGTGAACTCAGAATTATAATGTAATTTCGGAAATTGTGAGGAAAAAAAAGTCTTCTGTGTTTATATCTTGTAACTGCATGGAAATAAAGTCTGAATTCAGAGGGAAAAAATCATTTAAAAACTCAATCTCAAAATTGTAAGATGTAAACTTGGAATTGTGAGGAAAAAACTCAAGTCACTTTTGTGTTTATATTGCAATTGCAAGGGAAACTCATTTAAAAACCTGTAAACTTAGAATTGTAAGATGTAAACTTGGAATCATGAGATTTTGTGTCAGCATTGTGAGATAAATAGTTGAATGAAATAAACCTATTTATATATTTTATTTCATTCAAATAATGGAAAATGCTTCAGTGTTTCTTGTCCTTTTGAGTTCTTATAGCTTTGCTTATCTAAATTGGAAAGACATAGTGGATGGAAGCTTATTCATCAGTTTAAACCCAAACGTTTTTAATCAACAATAGTAATTCACTAAGGTGTAACTTTAAGCATTCATTTGTAATGAGATATTCTACTGGACCTCAGCAACCAATTTTAAACTGAATGGGTCGAATGTTTATATAACCGTCTGAGAGGAGCATTTTGCTAATGATGTCTCTGTGTTTATATTCTCATGCTATGGCTGCTGTAAATAGACCACACGTCTTTTCTCAGGGTTGGTTTCGCTGGCCTGGCTGTTTTATTTGAAGGTGACTCACTGGAGTGTGACCGATGCTTTTGTGATGTTGTCCCAGGGTGTGTGTTTGTGTGTTTATGTGAATGCCCATGGGTCTGTGTATGTGTGTGTTTGCAGGGTAACCAAATCACGGCCTGAATGTCAACGTTAAACCTCGAGAGGAGAGACACCTTGCGAAGGAGGGTAAATGTTTGAGGTGACATCAATTGTGAGTTTGGACGATAAGTTTGACACGTGTTCGTACTGTGTGAGAAAGAAAACAAGGTAACTAAGAAACCAAAAAAGTATTCTTCTGTGTTATCACTGTGAAAACACTCTTTTGAAACCTTATAAAATCAAATTTACCTTCTAGGCACATCTATTGTTTCTGAAAATCACCCACTTTTCTTAGAAGATTTATCCCAGTCCATTTCAGTCTCTATTTTCCTTCTGACTGCATGACTGGACTTTCAAACACGGTGCTGACAAATCGCCCCAGAGTAAACTGTGTACGGAGGGTCCGATACGGCTCCGTATGGAACAGAAAACCGCTTTGTCATTGTGTGTGAACATGCACAGACCACATGAACCTAATGAGCAATGCCTGGAACCCTCCCACACTTGCTGGCAAAGAGCCGTCGTGCTGCTCCGCTGTTTTCTTGGGGAAACATTGAAAGGAGGCTAAAGTAATATTTACACAAAAGCAGCACTCTGGGATTTCATTTCCATATTAGCTGACAAAAACACTCGAGATTAATTTACACAAACAGCTAGATTTTAGTAAGGCTTGCCCATCTTTCACTCACTGTTATGACAGCTAAGACTATTCTATTCTAAAGCTGTTCCGAGATGTTTCAGCATGTTGCTAGGTGGCTTTTAGGTGTAGATGGTTGCTAATATGTAGCTGTGAGGTTGCTAATGTGTTATAAGTGGTGTTTAGCATGTTGCTTGGTGGTTTCTCGGTATGGATGGTGGCTAATATTTCTGTAACAGTATGCTAAGGTGTTCTGAGAGGTGTTTAGGATATTCCTATGAGGTTGTTAAGGAGTTCTGGGTGGTTAGTAGGTGCGGAAGGTTTCTAAGGTGTTGCTATGAGGTTATTATAGTAATGCTGAGGAGTAATAGGCAGTTAGTAGGTATGAAAGGTTGCTAAGGTGTTGCTATGAGGTCTATTATGGTATTGCTAAGGAGTTCTACAGTAGGTGTGGAAGGTTGCTAAGGTGTTGCTATGAGGTATATTATGGTATTGTTTAAAAGTTCTAGGTGGTTTGTAGGTGCAGAAGGTTGACACATTGTTGCTATGAGGTTTATCATGGTATTGCTTAGGACTTTTAGGTGGTTGGTAAATGCAGAAGGTTGCTAAGGTGTTGCTATGAGGGTTATTATGGTATTGCTAAGGTGTTCTAGGCTGTTAGTATGTGCAGATGGTTGCTAAGGTGTTGCTATGGAGTTTATTGTGATATTGCTAAGGAGTTCTGGGCTGTAAAGAGGTGCGGAAAGTTTCTAAGGTGTTGCTATGAAGTTTATTATGGTATTGCTAAGGAGTTCTAGGTGGTTAGCAGGAGTGGTAGGTTGCTAAGGTGTTGCTATGAGGTTAATAATGCCATTGATAAGGAGTTCTAGGCGGTTAGTAGGCGTGGAAGGTTGCTAAGGTCATGCTATGAAGTTTGTTTTGGTATTGCTAAGGAGTTCTAGAAGGTTAGTAGGTATGAAAAGTTGTTAAGATGTTGCTATGAGGTTTATTATTATAGTGTGTATATATATATATATATATATATATATATATATATATATATATATATTATAGTTTATTTTAGTATTGCTACAGAGTTCTAGGCAGTTTGTAGGTGGCGGAGGTTAATAAGGTATTGCTATGAGTTTTATTATGGTGTTGCTAAAGAGTTCTAGGCAGTGTGTATGTGTGAAAAATTGCTAAGGTGTTGCTATGAAGTTTATTATGGTATTGCTAAGGAGTTCTAGGTGGTTTGTAGATGCAGAAGGTTGCTAAGGCGTTGCTATGAGGTGTATTATGATATGGCTAAGGAGTTCTAGGCTGTTAGTATGTGCAGAAGGTTGCTAAGGCATTGCTATGAGGTTTACTGTGGTATTGCTTAGGAGTTCTAGGTGGTTTATAGATGCGGAAGGTTGCTAAGTTGTTGCTTGATGATTTCTCAGATTTTTCTGGCTTCTACCATAGGTATGGCTTGGGTCTCATCTTAAATGCAAGGAATTTTCAGCCGTTTTATCATCCACCAGACATATGTCTCATCGATTATAAAAGGTACAGCAACTCTCCTCAAATATAAGCAATAATAATAGTGACTATTTAAAAAATAGTAATTTTCTGACAGTCCTATTTATACTTTGTTCATCCTTTTTATATTTCTGGTCATTGTTCAAAAAGTGTCAGGCCTTGGTTTCATTGAGGGAGACTGTTTTGCTTTTAAGCTGTTGGAAATATGGACACGTCTTACATTGAAATTGTTGAATATATGCCAATACATGTTTATAGTTTATTATAATATTTCTACAGAGTTCTAGGCAGTTTGTAGGTGGCCGAGGTTGATAAGGTGTTGCTATGAGTTTTATTATGGTGTTGCTAAAGTGTTCTAGGCAGTGTGTATGTGTGAAAAATTGCTAAGGTGTTGCTATGAAGTTTATTATGGTATTACTAAGGAGTTCTAGGTGGTTTGTAGATGCAGAAGGTTGCTAAGGCGTTGCTATGAGGTTTATTATGGTATTGCTAAGGAGTTCTAGGCTGTTAGTATGTGCGGAAGGTTGCTAAGGTGTTGCTATGAGGTTTATTATGGTATTGCTAAGGAGTTCTAGGCTGTTAATATGTGCGGAAGGTTGCTAAGGTGTTGCTATGAGGTTTACTATGGTATTGCTAAGGAGTTCTAGGTGGTTTGTAGATGCGGAAGGTTGCTAAGGCGTTGCTATGAGGTATATTATGATATGGCTAAGGAGTTCTAGGCTGTTAGTATGTGGAGAAGGTTGCTAAGGTGTTGCTATGAGGTTTACTATGGCATTGCTAAGGAGTTTTAGATGGTTTGTAGATGCGGAAGGTTGCTAAGTTGTTGCTTGATGATTTCTCCGATTTTTCTGGCTTCTACCATAGGTATGGCTTGGGTCTCATCTTAAATGCAAGGAATTTTCAGCCGTTTTATCATATCAGTTTTATCGATTATAAAAGGTACAGCAACTCTCCTCAAATATAAGCAATAATAATAGTGACGATTTAAAAAATAGTAATTTTCTGAGAGTCCTATTTATTCTTTGTTCATCCCTTTACATTTCTGGCCATTGTTCAAAAAGTGTCAGGCCTTGGTTTCAGTGAGGGACACTGTTTTGCTGTTAATCTGTTGGAAATATGGGCATCGTCTTACATTGAAATTGTTGAAAATATGCCAATTTGAGAATTTAGTTAGTTTTCCGATTAGATAAGTCTGTTTGTGCATTTCCTGTTTTCAAGTTGTATAAACGGTGAAGTAAAAGACAATACCTAAGGTGAAGATATAGAAACCTGACTTGTAGAGCATGACTGAAGACAACATTACTGGCACGTCCACACACACACACACACACACACACACACACACACACACACAATAAGCAAGCTATTAGAAAGCAGGAAAATCATATGTGGCGAAAACAGGCCTGAGGCACATCCTATCTGCTTACCTAAACTGACAAATTACACTTATAGCTGTATGCGTTGGAGTTTACAGATGTAGCTTGGGCAGCATGAGGTTTAATTTAGCATGTTTAGCCTCATTATAGCCGATGTGGTGTGAATTAATGTTTGACTCATAACCCGTCCTGCATGATTGTGGAATAAAATGATGAATACCTCAAATTGTTAAAAAAAAAAATGTATTGCTTTTCTTAGTGATCAAATTATGCATTTTGTCTGGCAGACAGTAAAAAAACATTCCTTAGACTCACATTAAGAAAAAGGACCTGAACCACCCAGAACTGTCTGGAATAGTGACAACAAGGCAAGAACCACTCATATTTTCTACAGAAAATATAATAACGTTATAATGGCCTGCTGTTACCTATTTTTTTTGTATTTTTCATAATATTATCTTTAGTATACTGAGTATACAATATGCTGATTTGAAGACAAAAGTGTTAATTTGTCTCAAAAGACTGATTTTATATACAATAGATGACCATAAACTATTCATAAACTCGGATCGAAATCTTGCCATGAAGAATGTTTGCGGAAAGTGTTTGTGTGACTGAATCTTTCCACTAACAGCCACTCACATGTCATTCCTGTCCTACGCAGCGCAGCGAAACAACAGATTTATATCTTCCTGAACAGTCTACGATTTAATTCCCATTTCGGTATCAGGGGAAAAACATTGTGCCAAAAAGCATTTGAACACTTGAGCTTCACAAAGAAAATGTCTAAATGTCATTGCGTTAAATTTGCGAGCAAATCCTACTAGAGTTTTCCCAGAATTAACTTCACTTTTCCAAGGCATTTTTTCAAATTACTTGTAATCAACTGGTCCCAAGGTGATTTTAGAGGATGTATGAAGTCAGTTCCCCTCAAGATCACACAGGTGTAGTTCTTCACATTAGCTATGAACGTCATCCAGAGTCTTGCACAACCACAAAGTGCATCTATACTGTTTGTCTATAGTTTTATCGTCATAAACATACTATAAACTTGTTTTTGTAAAAGGTTTAGCTTGAAAAGTAAAAAAAAAAAAAAAAAAAAGCATTTGTTTTGATATTTTGTTACGTAATGCTTTGACATTGAGACATTTTAGGTGTGGCTTAAGTGTGTAAACACTTATAGGCCTATAACAATAGTAACAGTTACAGTAACTACAATAACTATGCATAAACACATATCAAAAGCAATAAGTCATAACTATTTTTGTGTGATTACAGTAAATGACCTCTAATTATGTTAGTAATACACCACTAAAATTATTTTATAATACAGATTTCTACCATAGCGCAAGTTTTAAAACATATTTTTAAAGAAATCTGAAATAAATGTGTTTACACAACTCCATAGTATGAACAACTCTGCAATTGTACCAAAATGCAGCCGAGTGAGGGTGCAATGCTTCTTTATTTGTTTTCTCCGGTCCACCTTAAGAGCTCTCCTGTGTTTATGATTTCCTGAAAACTTTTCCAACCAATCACAAAGCGCCCAGCATACCTGCCTAGCGCTGTCGCGCTTCTGATTGGTCGACGCTCAGAACGCTCAGCCAGTCTGCTGCTTGCAAGCGCTGTTTGGAGCCACTAGAGAATGACAGCTCGAAAAAAACAAAAAAGGAAGAAGGAAAATTTGTTCAGCTCACGCCATTGCCATTCGCTGTAACTTTCGGAAACTTTTCGCCTTCATTTTAAGCTGCTTTCGGTCTAAAGAACCGACTCCGACAGGACTTACATCTGGACTGGACGTATTCGTCTCTTGTTTGTGTGCATGTGAGAGGATTTACCTGAATAACGCTCACTTCCATCGACATTTAAAGGAAACTGAGGGGATTTTACGTGCTAGTCATATTTTAAACACTTCTCAGAGACACCAGACAACCATGTCGGGGGGTATCGGTATATATGCGGTCAAGAAACGGAAGAAGCCCGTTCAGAAAATGTAAGTTTTTGTGGGAACTCTCACGTTCAAGTTCAAACCGCGCTCGCGTCTTGCGCTTCAAGGTTATTTATACAACGTAAAACAATTTCGAACGTCTATGTAATGTTTCTCTGTAACATTCTGGCTATAGAATGGAGCGCGTTCCATTCAGCAAATACTACAGTGTGTCACTTGCTGTATAGAACGTTCTGAACTATGTTTGAAGGTGACTAAGTTACTATATGCATATGATATCTTAAAAAATCGAATTGCTTTATATAGAAAAGGCTTTATGAAACACTATATATATGTATATGTGTGTATATATATATATGTTTTCATATTTGCCTACACATAAACAATTAGGCTAATGAACCTTTGTACTAATGTTTTGGTTTACAAAATGACTCCCTGAGGTGATTTCTGACTTTCTTATGAATCCCATGAGGATTTCGTTTCCTGTAAAAACAAACAAAAATGCAAAATGTAAAACTTAATTTTAATTTCTGCCAAGAACACTGTGGTTTCAAAGCACAACGAGTTTGTTTTCTGCCAGTTGCATTGAAGACATTTGAGTCACTAAACTGAGCAAAAGCGACAATTGCTGCGATTAATTTGATGGCTGGAAACGAAGTTGTTGTATAATGATGAAAACATTGTGTTTGTTGAATCCTAAACAAAAGAAAGTCTGAATTTGACCCATTTCTGCATCCGTCGGGACACCTTAAGATTCGGGCTTGGTGTGTATAGTTCTGGGTCTGGCATGGAAATAGTACTCTTGTATTAATCATAATCAAGTTGAGAGTTGGCGGCGCTCTCACGCGATGCTTACACGAGGGAGGGGTGAGCCGGGGGGAGTATGTTATTGTAATCTGATATAGTCTTTTTTCACATCATGAGAACACAGTTTTTTGTTTTTTTTTTTCCAACTTTTTACTTTTTTTTTACTTGCTCCCCCTCCTCAAATTAACATATTTTTAAGTCACGCAAACTCTTACGCAACTGTGGTGGAACTGGCTGAAAAGCCAAAGCACGCCTTTGAGTTGTTGTAGGAGCTTGCTGATGCTCTACTTTCAAGATTTTGCAGATAGTTTGGTCGGGGAAAAATGCAGTTGTCTTGGAGAACGACTTTATGGGAGCAGGCATATGCTTAATGCATCTGGTTTAGTTCGGTGCATAACTTCTGTTGCACAGAAACATTGATTTGTGTCACTTCTAGAACACACTAACTTTACTTTTCTTTATGTAGAGCTAGCTTTCTCGCTTTACATTTACAGTGCTCATGTTACATATGTTGCATGCAAATACAATAGATCACAATAGTAGGGATGCCAACAAAGCACACAGTTTCATATTAACTAATGTACACTGTAGAAGCAGTTTGTGAGGTGGTCCGAATAATACCAAATGGTCAAATCAAGCATATTGTTTATTATTAGTAGTATTCTTTCTTTTTTTCTAGGACAGTGGCACTATTTAGAAAGTTGGCAACTGGCAGTATACAATTAGAGGTAAATAATTAGTTTTAAGCAAATGTTTTTAGCTTAATTTGTTATTCAGCATCAGGGTACCAATAAGTATATGCTGTTTTTTAATAGTAGCAGTTGCACATGTAAGAACAAAACATAAAAACATGTTTCCATTTTAATCGCACAACAACTAGTAATATTTTGATAAAATGTAACAAAAATATATTCAAAAATGCTTCTCCATATTAATTTTCAGATGTAAACATACAAATATATTATGTATTAATATATTTTTCGTAAATTCTCTTAAAAATAGGACCCTGGGCTACAAAACCAGTCATAAGTTGTCCAAATTAAGTTCTCAGCAATGCATAATACTTATCAAAAATTAGGTTTTGATATATTTACGGTAGGAAATTTACAAAATATCTTCATGGAACATGATCTTTACTTAATATCCTAATGATTTTTTGGCATAAAAGAAAAATCGATAGTTTTGACCCATACAATGTATTTTTGGCTCATGCTACTTATGACTAGATTTGTGGTCCAGGGTCAATCAGTCAATATAGCTATAAATAATATGATTTAATGTCCACAAATAAGTTGTATGCAAATTGCTCACCTTAAAATGAACACTTATTTGCATAATTTGCATTCAAAATTAACGAAAACAAAAATGTGTGATTTCTGTTGACAATGTGATTGAAACTTTTGTCAGTCTGCCAATTATTTGGCCAAAGATTTTACTACACTTGGTTATATGAAAGTGTCTGAATGTCTGAAGTGAGCTGCAAAAGCTAAAAAATATGCATTGAGAATATAGCAATATGCATTTATGGTCACTAGATATCAAGTCAAAATGGCTCTTTAGGGTACCAACTGCACATTTTCACAGTGTACTCAAGTAATCCTGCAACATGAACACTAATGTAAAGTGTGACATTTTCTTCTAGGTTTAAGTGTTTATTACTTATTTATATCACTTAAGTTGATAGACAGGAGGCATTTGTGTGATAATTTGATGTGCACTCAGTGTATTTGGCCTGCAAACTGTCCCATAAGAGTGCAGTGGCGTAGAACCCCATACCTGTTGACAGCCCCGTCAGGCCCACCCACTGCTTTATGTGTATATTACAGTCGACATTGGCGCAGGAGACAGACGACCTTTGCACGGTATGTCCACACTTCAGAATAGCTTCTTGCTGGAGCTTGAACTGCAGTGTGTGTTTAAGCATGCTGATAGACGTCCAAAAGAGCCAGTAGGGTGGCGAGGTGCTGGAGCAGCCAAAGACTGCGATTGACACAAAGAGGGTATTGAGAGGGAGTGTAACCAGACTCCTGGCTTCACACCGCCATAGCTGGAAGTTGGAATGCCGCAAAACAGTAGAACCTCTCTCTCTCTTTCTCTCTCGCTCTAAAGAACCTTGTCAAGATTTCCTCACTTCTAATCTATGCGAAAACAAAAACATGGGCGCAAGTAATGAACCGGCTAACCTCATCCTTTTGCTGAAAACTGTTGGAACTTCAACTGGAAGTTTTCAGCATCTCAACGGCGGGTTGAGAAAGTCAGCATGACTTTGAAATTGTTTGGAAAACTAATGCAGCCTTGCTGAATGAAATCTGTTTATTACGCGAAAAAACTTCCAGACCTTAAACTTTTGAACGGTAGTGTGCAGATATTTTCCTAACAGTTTAATGTCAAAAACATAGGCGCAAATAATGAACCACGGAACCTCGCTCTTCTATTGAAGACTGCCAGAACTTCAAATGGAAGTTTTTCAGCATCTCACTGTGGTTTGGGAAACTCAGCATGACATTGAAATTGTTAGGAGGAGTAATGCAGCAAATACTAACATCTAACAGATGTCTTAAAATGAAAATAGTTGCAAATATGCCAACGTGTATGGCAATATATGCCAATATGTAAGTTTCCTTTAAACTGCAAGATGATTGGGTTTTCTGAGCAAATGGAACGACCTGAATCTACTTTGAAAGGTTCTTTATTGGCATTGATGGTTCCATTCCACTAAAGGTTCTTTATAGTTGAAAAGTTCATCATATTATTAAAATGTTCCTGTTCTTTTAAGAACTACACTCCAGGTTACAAAAGGGTGTTTTTGCAGTGATGGCATAGAAGAACATTTTTTTCCTAAAGAACCTTTCAGTGAACAGTTCTTAATGAAACAATTTGAAGAACAAACTAAAAATCTAAAGAAACTTTTTTGACTATAAATAACCTTTTCTGCATTTAAAAGGTTCCTTGGATGTTCTTCATGGAACCATTGATGCTGATAAGGAACCTTTATTTTTTAGATTCTCCAAAAAAACCTTTCAATAAATTCATTGAAAGGTTATTTGAGGAATCTAAAATGGTTCTTCTACACCATTGCTGCGACAGCCCCCTTTAGGAACCTCTATTCTTAAGAATGTAAAGCAGTTTTTGGTGTAAAGAGTCTTGTTGAGACATTTAAAAAGAATAGTTGATCCAAAATGAAAAATTTATTTTATTCGCTTTTCTTTGGAACCTAAAAAGAAGATATTTTGAAGATGCTTTACTTTTTTTTTTTTTTTTTTTGGCCCTTAAAGGTTCTTTATTGGCATTGATGATTCCATGAGGAACATCCCATTGAACCCTCCCATTCCACAAGAGTCTTTATAGTGGAAAGAAGTTCTTCAGATTATTTATTTATTCTTGTTCTTTTAAGAACTACACTCTTAAAAATAAAGGTTCCAGTGATAAAGGGTGCAGTGATGGCATAGAAGAACTATTTTTGGTTCCCCAAAGAACGTTTCAGTGAATGGTTCTTAATGAACTAATTTGAAGAACATTCTACAAATCTAAAGAACCTTTTTTAACTATAAAGAACCTTTTCTGCATTTAAAAGTTTCCTTGGATGTTCTATGCTAAAATGGTTATTTTACAGCATTGCTGCGAAAACCCCTTCAGGAATCTATATTTTTAAGAGTGTAAAGCAGTTTTTGGTGTAAAGAGTCTTGTTGAAATGTTTCAAAAGAACAGTTCAAGATGTTTTACCTTTATTTGGCCGTACAATGAAAGTCATTTCTAGTCACACAGGTGAGTAGATTGTAACTAAGTTAATTTTTTTTTGATGAATAATCCCATTTGAGTTTTAATTACGCAAAATGGCTTAATTTACTCCTTTGAGCTCAACCAAATTGCAAAATGGACTTTGAAATCAACAGGGTTATTAGTTCTAATTCAAACATTTTACAGACTAAAATACAGACTTAAATACAGATTTGAGTGAATAAGGATCAGCTGGTTTGTTTATTGCTCACATGACCGTCCTGCCTTCAGCCGTGATGTAAGGCAGTTTGCACCTTGACAAAGCGCCTTAGAAAAGGCATGTTTACTGCACCATGCCTTCAAGATGGGTATTTCTGGCACTGGAGCTCGGGTACATTGATACAAGGCTTTGATGTGTGTTGAAAGAAATTTGGGTCAGCACCAGAGCAGAGCGTCCCTCCCTCATGGACTAGAGTTTCGGCCTAGCCGTCACTTCAAATACCCACAAATCGTGTCTTGAGGAAGGTATGAGGAAAGCAGACACTCGATAATGATGCTGGTGTGTCTCCGTTCGGTCAGATAAACTTTGCAGACTCAAGTGTGGTGACAGAACTTGAATTGTACCCATTGAACTTAGGAACAAGGTGGTATAGCTAGAAAAAGTTTATATTTGAACAACTATGTTTTTATTAAAAGGAACCCCAGGTATTAAGACTTATGTGGTGTAGATTTATAGTATGTAAAAAAAAAATTTGGACAATGGTGGGTAGGGCTGCAACTAACGACTATTTTAATAGTCGACTAGTCACCGACTATTGAAACGATTAGTCGACTAATCGGATAATTATTAAATTTTTCTCAAATTTAGCATGAGATTGCTTTAATTATGTGGAAAATGATAGTAAACACAAGAAAGAAGGGGGTACTTAAATAAAAAATGCATATTTTATTGAACTTTGCTGCTGATAGGCCAATTCATACTAAAAGTAAATAAAAATGCCCTGTCTAAAACCATTTAGGCACAGTGCTTGGTCAGTACAGACATAAATGCATAAATTAAGAAACTCTATAATCTTTTTAAAGGACAGGCACATTTGTTTTATAAGAAAAAATAAATTAAAATCAAGTAAACATTTTCTTCCTGTAAGTCAGGGGCAGGCACATCAGCAGCAATAATACCGTAAACAAAAATGTATATCCAAAACACAACGTATTGGCTTCCATGTTATTTAAATCTTACCGAGGCCAGCCAAACTCCGTTTCATTCAACTGTCCGACGTGCTTTCTCTTTAAATGTTCGTGCATCACAGAGGTGCTGCCGTGATGCGCAAGGACTGCTTTACAAACCATGCAGGTAATCTTTTTATTCGCCGTAGCAGGCTAAAATGCTCCCAAACTTTATGCCTGTTTCACACATACTCAGTCTGCATTGCGTCTACAGTCCGTGTGCGTTACGTATGCGGTGCAGAATCAGCACGGACTCGTTTTGCGCTCACACAGAACGCGTTTACAGTCCGTACATTGTGAACGTTGTAATCCGTTAACATGGGTGTGGAAAAAAAATACGCACTGCAGACGGAGTATGTGTGAAACAGGCGTGTTTTGGTACGCGCAGCTGCTGCATTCAGTGCATTGGACGCCGCCATTTCTGTATGTTATCGCTCAGCATAGAAGCTAATGCCTATGTGCGACTCTCGGCAGAGAGATGCCTCACTCGGTCGGAAAAAACATGTCTGGCGACAACATCGACAATGAAATTCATTGTCGACTATTTCTATTATCGATTTTTGTCGACAACGTTGACGAATCGTTGCAGCCCTAATGGTGGGGTGCCATTATTTCAATGATGTCAAATGGTTGCACTCGTGAGCTACTGGCACTACCTGTTGCTATTTTTACCGCAACACAACTCGGAATAAGCAATAAAATACTGATATAATGCCACATTGTGTGGCCTTTGGTTATAGTTGTAAGCTTTTACTGCTTTTCCTAAAGACCAGCATCATTGTTCTCTCCACTTTAGCCCTGATGCCTTTGAGGCTTTTAGTAGACCACAGCTATTGAAAGAGCTTAAAAAAAGCATTTGGCTTAAGCAGATGCTCATATCCATCACCTGTAAGCTCTTTCAGTAGCTGTGGTCATCATATCAGTATTTAATTTTACATGTTGTGTTGTGGTAAAAATGGCAACAGCTAGCACCAGTAGCTTTCCGAGTCCAACCTTTTTACAGAATCGAATCTTTCATGGGTTTTCTACTGTGAATTTCAGTAAGAGACACCATTTATGTTATATTTTGCCATACAAGTCTTGAAGAAGCTACTTCAATTGACAGTTTATGATTGTTTTAGAATCTTCACAATAGCCTTTTAGAATCTGTTTGTGTTTAAATTAAAGACGCTACTGAAATATTGAACTCAGTGTAGTCTAATGACACAATCTTAAAGAAATGTACAGTACGGGCCAGATTTTATGATTAATTAATATATCTCGCAGCCCCAACTGACCTTCTAGGTCGCAGTGGCTGGCGCAGTGTGATGCATTGAATGCATGCCATTGGAGCCAATTTTAGTTCTGTTCTTTTTTTCCGCAACTCGGATTTTTGATCCAAACCAGATGTGGTTGAGCTTCAGCTGAGGTTATCGGGTGGAAAACAACCACTGTTGGCCGAATTTCCCCGTTTCTTTCTGATCTCAGAACTGTTTTCATGTTTTCACGCAAAAGGAGTTTGGTAACTGGATGAGGACGACTCAAGTTTGAGGTAAAAACACTACCATGAAAAGTGTGCACACTCTTCATGATCTTCAAAAGCTTTTTAATAAATAAATAATGTTAAATTTATGGTGTGTGTGTACAATACAGTAATAGTCATAATAAAGAATGAGAAGTTAGTCCAAACTTTAGACTAGTGTATCAACGCACAACTTTCTCTGTAATAAGGATGTGGAAAAAACGAGACAGAGATTTGCAGGAATGTACCATGGGATTTGTAGTAAAATTTTTCTCAAGCTAGAATACCAAATGCTTTCAGATTGTTCTTTCTCAGTGTCCTTAGCAAACCTTTCAAGCAACGCAGCACATGCAGACAAAAAACGGCTGTTGTGCAACAGTGACTGCAAACGTTTTAAAACTGTCTTTCCAGTGGTTGAGTTTTCAGGACGAGTGCCAAATTTAAAAGGAAACGGAGGGAAAAGAAAAAGTCAGGATGTATAGAGAAGAAGCAAAGGGAGAGCGAAATACGCCGAGAAATGTGCATTAAAAGAGCGCGACGCAGTGAGAACAAAGAGATGAGTCTTCAGATGGTCCTCTGTGTATTCCAGGCAGCATGAGAAACCCTGTTGCATGTTGGGACCTGCAAGAAGAAAACAGTCATGATGTCATACCTCATGATTGGCCCGAAACATTTGTACACTAGAGGATAGAAGAAAGAATGAGAGATTTCAGATGTTCCCGCTGTAGTGATGTCTTCAATATAAAAAAAATCCTTTGCCAACCTCAGCAACCACAGTAAATGGTGGGAGGTCCACATGATCAGAACCCCAAATCACTGGATCAGATGTAATTCAGGAGGAATGTTGAAGCTCTACTGCGCGCGATAGGACTTTCCAAACAAATAATCATGGACAATAGACAAATAGAACAAAGCCATCATGTTGGTAATTGCAAACATCGAGGAGCTGAAAACAATTAAAAGGTTTCAGTAGGAAGTTACGGTTAGTTGGTCTGTTAGTACTGCTAGTGAGGCTTTGTTGTAGGGCCGGGGTTTAAAAGATTATTTGACCATCATGACAGACCCACAAAGACCTCTGAGACCTTGCTTTATTGTCTCCATGTGTTTTGAATTTTGTTGAATTGTATAAAACAGTACTCTAGAATATACTTTATTGCTCTGTAAATGTTGTCACTGGAATGATGGCAATGTTTAGTTTTAAGTTTGCTTTGTTTTAGCAGAAATATATTTTTCTGTATTTTTTTAATGCATCAATGAGTGTTTGAACCTTCTGTAATAGTTGCATATGCGTCCCTCAGTTGTCCTCAGTGTGGAAAGATGGATCTCAAAACCATATAATCATTGTTGGAAAGGGTTCAAAAACAGAAAAATGCTGAAAAACCAAAGAATTTGTGAAACCTGAAGGATTTTTCTAAAGAACAGTGGGCCTTTTAACTGTTCAGGACAAACAAGGGACCCATGAACAACTATTACTAAACAAAAAAATACAGCTGTGGATCATTTAGGTAACAACACAGTATTAAGAATTATTTTATTAAGAAAACTTTTGAACGGGGTTATTTTTGTCAATTCAGCTATTTTTTTTCTTGTGGACTATATGTAAACATCTTATATGTGAAATATCTTATTCAGGTCAGTACTAAATAAAAAAGTAACATGCATTTTGTATGATCCCTTGAACAATAGTTCAGACAAAGTGAATCGACATGAATTCTGCATGAATGGACTAGTTACCTTTTGGTCAAGTAAGTCCTGAAAAATGCACACCTTAAAGGATGGAGAATAAAGTTTCATTTTGAAATCACTTGAGTCAGTTTTGACTGTAAACTGTGACACATCTAGCTCAGGGATCACCAATAAAGGCCGTTCAGATGAACAGAATCTCTTGAGAAATGAAATACTAGGTGAATCAATGCGCCCTTCGTGTCATTCTAGAGATCTGGAGCTCAGGGCCGAAGGGGAAGGAAGGGGCTGAACGCACTCTTTTGTCCCCGCAGGCTCTTTTTTCGGAGGTTAGTTTTACTTTCTTTCTGGGAAAACATAATTAGGGTCCGGCTCGGATGGCTAGAGTTACCGCTCTTAGTCTTCTGGGCTGGCAGGCAATGAAAAGGCAGTACGAGGTTGAGTTACAGTCATAGTTTTGATGGCTGTGATTCCAGTAAGAGTCCTCAAGCTCAGATAATGGGTTTTATGTCAAAGGGTCGACAGTTGTTTTAGTACTTAGACAGTGAAACTCTGTTTTTATATTTCTGATTTGGCATTAACATCAACTCTGAAATCATTTCTGAAGTTTTTAAGGTTTTCCTGGCAGACGGCTCCGTTGCATTGCTATTTTATGAATTAATTCGAATCTAGAGAGCAGTTTTGTTATGAAAACAGTAACTGTTACTCTACGGCGATGATAGACCGAGTTCTGATTAACAAAGATCTTTCAGACATCTGTGTAATCCTGCAAGCATGCAGGAGAAAAGCCCTCTTAAGGTTTCAATAATTCCGTTCGGAGCTTATAAATTTAAATTCTGTAGCTTCCAAGCATCACATACCGTGAAACCCCATCGTTTTTTAGTTTCCGTTGTATTTTCAGCATTCACAATAAATGAAAAGTATAACAACAACAAAAATCCTGCAGATAATGCAGTGCATCTGGTGAGATGTTTTTTTCCAAACAGAAAAAGCCTCTTTTTTTGCATTCATTTACTCAATATTTTACATTTCACCCAACCAGTGTGTGAAAGGAGCCGATGTGAGAAAAACATTATTCAGATACCAAAATGAGGGCTGACATATCACACTGTCTCAAAGCTCTTGAGAATGCCTGAACCTCTATTTATACATATTTATAGGTCGCTTTCTACCAAAACAATGATAAGCCAGTTATGAATTGTTTTTGTCCTTTGTGTATTATACACAGACACTCATTCTTTGCAGAATCTTGAATTGTACCTTGTGGACATTTTCCATCAAGGTCATACTTATAAAGACTTACAAGCATTATGGCTGTCAAAAGTGACATTACAGTCCAAAACAAGCAGTCTAACCCATTTATTCATCAATTATTTCTTCTCATCCTCCAGACCCAAACCACCACCACCTGATGGTGTGAAATCTAACCCCTCCAAGCGCCACAGAGACCGGCTGAACAGCGAATTGGACAAGCTGACCAACCTTCTACCCTTCTCAGAAGACGTCCGTGCACGGCTGGACAAACTGTCAGTGCTTCGACTCAGTGTTGGATACCTGAAGGTCAAGAGCTACTTCAATGGTGAGATCACAAATTATTTTTGGAGTTTCGGTTTAAATCTCAGTGATGCCTTTTGCGGTTTTGTCAGTTTTTCTTGTTTAGCCTATGTCAAGTTCATGTGTTTACATATTGTTGGGTTGGTGTTATTTATGGTAAAACTGTAAGCAAGGAAGAAAGAACAGGAAATGATGTGGAGAAGGGGGAACAGGATCAGGAGATGTCACAAGTGGGACTGAACCACGTGTTGCCGCAAGCAAGTATCACAGCTGAGTCAGAATAACTGTGCCAACTGTTAAACACCCACTCAACGGTTGTGCTTAATCATTTCTTCCCAGTTAAATTGATTAGTTTCTCAAGTCGCAATCGTTGAAGTCCTTTCTACCAGGCTTCCGTTTCACTAACACCATAGATGAAATGACTGTTGGTTTTGAAAAATCTTCTCAGAATGATGATTCATTCTCATTCCAAATGGTGTTTGATCTTTATTAATTTATGTAGCATCTTGAGTAAAGTTCTGCTGAATTTTGTTAGCACAGTTTACCGTAAGATCCATGTCACATGAATAATACTCTAAAAACTTGTGACCTCAGCTGACATGTTTATTATCTCAATAAATTTCCAAGGGAGCTGAAAGATCACATGCTAGTCTGGTTTGGGGTCCTTAACTTACTTATCTTGCTTGATGTCATGAATTAGTTGGTTTTCCTTTCATTTTACTTATTTTACTTTTTGCTGGCTAAAAAGTGAAAGTCATGACATATTGTCAAGTATGGTGACCCATACTCGAAATTGGCCCTCTGTATTTAACCCATCCAAGTGCACACACACAGCAGTGAGAAGTGAACACACACACACACACACACACACACCGGAGCAGTGGGCAGCCATTGCTCCAGCGCCCGGGGAGCAGCTGGGGGTTCAGTGCCTTGCTCAAGGGCACTTCAGTCATGGTAGGTGGAAAGAGCGCTGTTCATTCACAATCCCCACCTTCAATTCCTGCCGGTGTGGGAATCGAACCGGCAACCTTTTGGGTTACAAGCCCAACTCCCTCACCTTTAGGCCACGGCTGCCCCAAGGTTTCGTAAATAATCCACACAGACGTTTCAGTTCAGGATATGTTTCTCCGAGGGTTTTAGATCTTTAGCCAATAAATGCTTGTTTGTTTATGTGTCTTTAGAGAAGGCTCAGAAAAACATGTCAACATGACCTTGCAAGGAGTGACGTAGGATCTTCTCATGGAATTAATCAAGTTTCTAAGAATAATGGAGAGGGGAAACCTCTAAACGGAGGGTTAAATTAGTCCCAGACCAAAACTATCCAAAATGCCTATCTAAGAGATGTTGGAGTTTATTTTCCATAGAAATGTGTTGTCAATGATGGTTTCTGAAGTCTTCAAAACTAATTTACTTTCACTGATATTTAGGATTTTAACTGAAGACAGAAATACTAGATTGAGAACAGGATATTGTCCTGAGGACAAAAAGCTGTTTTGCAGATGTAGTCCGATTTGGTGAGATGTAGATATAAAGACTTCATAACAATTGACTGGCTTATCCACTTGTCAAATTTAGATTTTGATTTGTCTTTGCTAAACACGTACACAGGAAGAAAATAGCCCAGAGGACATGTGTTGCCGTCCTTTGCTATCATTTCTAGATGATTATAATATGACAAGACTTAGTCCATGCCCTCATGTACTTCGCCCATGTGACCTTTGCTTTAGTTTTTAATACAATATCTGGATATAGTATTGGATTATGCTACTATAATTACTAAAGGTGGTTTCTTTGCTTGTTTAAAAAGACTTGACCACATTGACCTTTGTTCTCATACCCGGTCTCAGGTTAGAAGTTCTTTATCTTTGACTCCGTTATCTTGTTTTTTTTGAACATGATAGTGACAGCAAGCATGTGTCTTTTCTTGAACTCCTTGCTGAGTAAGCGTGGCAGCTATGAAGTGTATGCAGAGAATTCCATTGTGAAAAGACAAAGGGCTTTATGGGAGATATTTTGGGAGTCATCTTGGCACCATCAGTGGGCAAGGAAGACAAACAGGCAAGGTTTGGCATAGAGAGTGCTGAATCAGACTACATGGAGTTCCTGGCACCGTCCTGGTATCCCCCACCTTGTTCTGTCATGCTGAGCCTGTCCGAACAAACAGGCAGACAGACATTTGGCAGGGAACTAGTCTGGATGGGCATTTGAGAGGCACAGTAATAACCCAGTTTAGAAATTGTGTTTTTGCAGGACACCAGTGTCATCTCAAAGGTCTCTGACCTGTCATCATTTCACTGCCAGACTGGAACTTCCTTTTCCTCTGAGGAACTGGCTGTGTATTGTGTGGAAATTCATCAAGTCTTTCCCATCTTCTCCACCACCCTTTTACATTTTTCATTTGAAATCGGGCCTCCAAACAAACAGACCACCAAAGGCTCGACCGAGCCCCAAATGTGCCAGCCTGCTGCCCCCAGCTAAGCTTCCTTTTATTGTTCTACTAAAATAGCAACAATTAGAAACAGACATTTGAGAGCAAGCGAGAACAAGACAGTGCAGGAAAAGAGAGCAAGGCCTGAAGCAGACGCTCCAAAAAAGGGAGGTTATTTTTGACCTGCCCACAAGATTCACAGAGCACTTGTCGCTCTCGAAAGACTGGAGACTGAAAAGATCAAATAAAACATGTCTCTATGCATTTGTTTGTGTGCAACGTCCCTAGTAACCACATGTGTAAAGCACAGAAACGAGGGCAACGTGAGGCCCTACAAGCAAACGACATTTGGTGTTGCTGCAGTGTATGCAGCATAAATAAACTGCGACAGACAGGAAGCACAAGGTATTGTGGTAAATTCATAATTTCACAGGTTCTTTGAGAGAGCGAGCAAGGAAGATGAGTGACAGACATTGTGGCAGGAAAAAGGGGAACAATGGGAGGATCTGGTAGACGTATCTAAACAGAGGTGCTAGACAAATTGCCCCCATCCTATCTGTATTTCTGGCATTGCTCTGTTGTTTTTAACTTCACATCTGTGTTATGAAATCCAGTTCATATGCCAATCTATGAATGAGAACTGTGTCATATACTTCACTTTCCATTTATAATTGCTGTAATATCAGGAAATAACATCTTGGGAACTCTCGAGCATTTTAGTGGAGTACAGTGAGGAGGCGTGAATTGGCCCAAACCAAGCTATTTTCAATCCCTTTCCAACAGTATTAATTGAATCAAGGCTACGAGTACAGTAACTCCTTTATCAGCTTGTCTATTTTCGTCACTAGCTATGAAAAGCAGAGAGAGGCGTGCCCAGGGCTACGGATTCCACTGTGTCTGGCTTCTAGCAGGTCAGACACCGCCTTTGCAGAGAATAGATCCTCTGTTGGTGTCTTCCCATCATCCAAGACAGAAGGAGATGGAAGAACCCAGAAGGTTGCACTGAGAAAAACCACAAGATTCAGTCCCACGGTGAGATGCACAAATGGGACATTGTGTGAACTGTGTTCCCAGCATGCACTGGGGTCAGGGCATCGTTGTGTATTGATGAGGGTCAGGTCTGGAGGAGTCGCTGCATAGAATGGTCCTTGTCTGAAGTGTAATGTGGTGTGTCATTGGTCTAGCTCGGCTTTGACCTTAGGGATGAATCGGTTGGCTTCAAAACTACTTTTGCGGCGCCCAGAGTACGATGGAAAGAGAGACAGGCAGAAAGATTCCTGGACAGAAAGGTTCATTGTTCCTTACGTTCTTGCTCTTCATCTTTGCCCTTTCAAAGTTTAAACAAGTTTCTATGCCTCAACCCAGTTCAAAGCCTTTAGCCTCATCCTTGTTCTTGCTGCAAATTTCCATTGCGCGCTCTGTCCTTCTGTTTTTTTTTTTTTTTTTTTACTGCATTTTTTGCATCTTATCTTAGTAGAGATCACCACGTTCCTGACGGTAAGTACATGGCAGGGTGAGGGTGGTAGGGCTGCAGGAGGGAAGGGTTGGTGCTCAGAGCCCTGAGGCATTCCGGCACGCTATGGGGGCACTGCAGGTAGTGAAGACCTTCAGACCACTTGGGGTCTCTCACATAAAATCTGCTTTAAAAGAAGCAAGAACTCACTTACTTTGGGTGGAACCTTTGGTGGCTTTGTCCATCAGCTTTTCTACTTTATCTACAGATGCTTACAGATGTGTCAGAGTTTAGAGGTGGCAAGCCACACAGGTTTCATTAATGTCCTCTCCAGAATAAGTCAGACCTCGGCAAGGAAATAAAGTGTTGCATCTTCAAGAAACTTATTTCCTCATTGTTCCTCATCCCAGTCTTGATTAGACAGTTAAAGGGTTAGTTCACACAAAATAAAAAAAATCTGTCATTCATCACTCACCCTGATGCTGTTCCAAACCCATTAGTCCTTCGATAATCTTCTGATCTCAAAACAAGATTTTTTTGGATGAAATACGAGAGCTTTCATGATGTTCAAGGCCCAGAAGGTAGTAAGGACATCGATAAACTAGTCCACATGGCATCAGTGGTTTAACCTTAATTTTATGAAGCTATGAGAATACTTTTTGTGTGCACTGACAACAAAAATAGTAAGTAAATAAATAATAAATAAATAAATAAAATCTTCTTAGTGCATCCTTTTGGTAATTGGATAGTTTTTGGTCAATGTTGAACATGAACACCAAAGTGCCTCATGCTGGTTAGTCTTTAGATCAGGGGTAGACAAGATCGGTCCTAGAGGGCCACAGTCCTGCAGAGTTCAACTCCAACCCTGAAAAAAACTCATCTTTAGTAATCCTGAAGACTTTGATTACCTTGTTCAGGTGTGTTTGATTAGGGTTGGAGCTGAACTCAAAGGCTATGGCTCTCTAGGACCGGACTTGCTTAGCCTTGATCTAGATGCTCCTTACCCTGTTTTATCTTCAAGAAATGGTTTATTTATTAATTGTAGGGTACAGTTTGAGGTCAGATTGCCGTCGCAGTAAAAAATTAATTGTGTTAACCCTTTCTTTCTTCAACCTCCACCTCCTTTAGTAGGTTTCTTGTGTTCTGTTTGAGGAATGTGATGGGTTGTCAAAACTTTGGTTTCTGTTTTCCTTCTTTCCTTGTTTATGACAGACGGAAGGGCAGAGCAGCCAAGAAAATGGTACAAAAATGCTTCTATGTCTTTTTTTAAGCCTCACTATTCCTGAATCCTGTCAACTCTTGTTGGACCTCCAGTGCTCGCACCTGATTTAATTTTTTAAGGCCATGAAAGCAACATGCACTATTGTCCTGCTTGAGGTTTTGTTTTCCCTGCCCTTATTCCTTTTTTTCTGTCTCCTATTGTCCTCGAAAGAAGAGTTTGTCTGCCCTTTCTTTTATTGATGGGAGACAAGACAGATGGACACGGAACATCAATATTTGTGTTGGCATGAGTCAGTGGAGACTAACACCATAGGATTGGAAAGTAAGAACAGAGAGAGGAAAGACGAGGGCCTCTCTCACTCCCTCGCTTCAGCTGTGCAATTTTCTGTTCTTCTTACCGCCGGATGACCCGACCTGCCGCGTCTCTGAATGCGAGAGCATGCTTTGGTCGGCCTCTCTTTTTTGTCCTTTGATGTGAACGTTTAGTCATCAGTCTCACCACAGAACAACAATCCCAGTGGGGGTCTCAATTCTGAGCTTGTACATGCACAGGTTTACATTACGCCCTGTTACTTTGATCTACTAATTCAAGAGAAAAATGCATTTATCTTCATTTTGCAGGACTACAGGCATGATTTCTCTTTGGCAATATAATCTTTGAAATTTGTCCACAAGATGTAGAGGTATTGTTGCTGTATTATTTAAAAGTGTAGATTGTATTTTATATTTATGTATGGGGGTACATACGTCACGATTCAATACATACCGATGTACCATGATACCATGTACTTAGATGTGTGAGATAAATCAACCCAGTACTCCAGTTGTCAAAAGTGCCTATGTTTCTAATCTAGTCTGCTGTTTTGCTGTTTTTAAGTAAAGCCAATGGTTTTTTAATAGTTCTGGTAGTATTGTGTGCAGCATTGCTAAGGTACCTTTTTTCTCTTTACCTTTTTGACACTTATAGAGCTACGTCCCTGAGACACTCATCTGAAATACCATGATAATAAGGCTCTTTGTAGCCGTGTTGCCTAAGGTAATTCTCATTCAGGTGATGCTGTCTCTATTTATATCCTGGCACACGTAACCTCTGTTACCCAGTAGCACTCGGATGCAAACCAGGTCGCCCACTAATATGAAACCAAACTTTTTCATCATTCAAATTCACAGCATCTCTTTTTTGTGGCCCATTGTTTATTTACCAATCTTTCTAAAGCATAAATGGCAAGCATGGCAACTTTTTTCTTCTTTGTCTGCCTAGCAAGTCACAACCACATGTGGTTAAAACACACTGTTTTTACACCCACTAAAAAGGAGAAATAGTAAAACTGCAGTGCTAATCCAATTGGGGCTCTCGAAGGCTCATAACACGAAAACAACAAATGCTGCAGTGTTCCCCCACACTTGAGGTGGCGATCACATCAACAAGCATGCCTATCAGCAACACAAGACGGAGCTTTTAAGATCATCACAGT
>NC_133367.1:287399-411264 GCF_049309525.1 Garra rufa
AAGAAAAATGTGTGCTTTCAATGATGTAGCCTACATTTAGTGTGAAGTAAGAACATATGTGACCCTGGACCACAAAACCAGTCATAAGGTTAAATTTGTCAAAACTGAGATTTACACATCATATGAAAGCTCAATAAATAAGCTTTCTATTGATGTATGGTTTGTTAGAATAGGACAATATTTGGCCGAGATACATCTATTTGAAATCGGAAATCTGAGGATGCAAAAAAATCAAAAAGACTGAGAAAATCACCTTGAAAGTTGTCCAAATTAGGTTCTTAACAATGCATATTACAAATCAAAAATTACATTTTGATATGTTTATAGTAGGAATTTTACAAAAAAATCTTCATGGAACATGAACTTTACTTAATTTCTTAATGATTTTTGGCATAAAAGAAAAATCAAAAATTTTGACCCATACAATGTATTTTTGGCTATTGCTACAAACATACCCCAGCGACTTAAGACTGGTTTTGTGCTCCAGGGTCACATATAAGGTAGCCTAAGGTAGCCCATGTGCATACACAGTTTGGTTTAATGATAAACCGGTTACCTTACCTGAATATTTTAGTAGTTTTGGGTTGGATTTAATCTGTGGAACGGAAATACTGATGTTTGATTTGTCTTCATACTTTTTCTGCTTATTTAAGGTGAGCCTAAGCCAGCCAAGCTAAGCCAGTAGTAGTAGTAGTAGGCGTACTGACAGTCTCGTATAAACATATGGTTTAAGACGCGAAAAGCAGAGGAAACGCTCCGATTGATTCAAACTCGTGACTTCAATAATACAGTTCAAAGGATTCACTAGCTCTAACCAGATCAAAAGAGCCATTCGTTTTCGAATTGTGACATTTCTTGTAATGATTTGTAAAAAGCAGGTATGTTTAAATTATGCATATTCCTAAACACTTTGCGATTTATGTGTGTGATATGTGAGGTTTCAGGCCCCACCATAGCACAGAAACTGCACTTGTACAAATTAAAAATTACTTGCTTCTTGCGTCAGATCAAGGCTGTGTCTCATTGCTAGTTTTACTTGATCTTAGTGCTGCGTTCGACACTATAGATCATGACATACTCATAGATCGATTACAAAGCTACACAGGTGTTCAAGGGCAGGCTTTAAGATGGTTCAGATCATACCTGTCCGATCGCTATCACTTTGTTTATTTAAACGGGGAGTCATCGCAGCTAACACCAGTAAAGTATGGAGTGCCACAAGGATCTGTCCTAGGTCCTCTACTATTTTCAATCTACATGTTACCCCTTGGTAATATTATTAGGAAATATGGGATTAGTTTCCATTGTTATGCTTATGATACTCAACTATATATTTCAACAAGACCAGATGAAACTTCTAACTTAGCAAAGTTAACAGAGTGTGTTAAAAATGTGAAAGACTGGATGACCAATAATTTTCTACTGTTAAATTCAGATAAGACAGAGATATTACTTATTGGACCAAAAAACAGTACACAGAATCTCTTAAACTCCAACTTGCAACTAGACGGATGTACTGTTATTTCCTCTACAGTCAAAAATCTGGGTGTTATATTAGACAGCAACCTGTCTTTTGAAAATCATATTTCCTATGTTACAAAAACAGCATTCTTCCATCTTAGAAACATTGCTAAGCTACGGAACATGTTACCTGTTTCTGATGCAGAAAAGTTAGTTCATGCATTTATGACGTCTAGACTGGACTATTGTAATGCACTACTAGGTGGTTGTCCTGCTTCTTCAATAAACAAGCTACAGGTAGTCCAAAATGCAGCTGCTAGAGTCCTTACCAGATCAAGAAAATATGATCATATTACCCCAATTTTACAGTCTCTACACTGGCTACCTATTAGGTTCCATATCACTTATAAAATATTACTTCTGACCTATAAGGCCCTTAATGGTTTAGCTCCTGCATACCTAACTAGTCTCCTACTATCCTATTACAATCCCTCACACTCCCTAAGGTCGCAAAACTCTGGACTTCTAGTATTACCTAGGATAGCAAAGTCCACTAAAGGAGGGAGAGCCTTTTCTCATTTGGCTCCCAAACTCTGGAATAGCCTTCCTGATAACGTTCGGGGTTCAGACACACTCTCTATGTTTAAATCTAGATTAAAGACTCATCTCTTTAGCCAAGCATTCACATAATGTATCTCATAACGTTGTACTTCAGTTACATCTGATCACATACAGATCAACATTCTTCAGCTTGGACTAAACACATAATTTTTGCTTGGTTGGAACAGCAGCTACGCATTTCTCTACTTGTTTCTCTGTTTCTACTGAGTTGTTTAATCCAGGACTAATTAGGTTGAGGGCTTGAAGCTGTCAAAAACCTTTTACCCTTCCGGGTCAAAACCTACCACAGAAGGAAGGCTACCTATATACTTTAATCACAATTAAATTAACAGCGCCACTCAGTGGTCATGATAAGAATAACATGTCATTATAGGTACACATTTTGGCTCCTACATATGGTTTTTATTATAGTAAAACTGTAGTAAAAAAACAAAAAAACAAAACCTAATGTACACCTTAAGTGGATACATGATTGATGATTATAGAGATACAGTTTTCAGTGCTTTAGCTTTACCAGAGCTTTAAATAGCTTCCATATACATATTTAATTTTGAAAAAAAGAGTAAAAACTATTAAACGTCTGTTGTAAAATGAACAGTCTTACTTATAAGCATGTTCTTTTCGAACCGGTCTTTTCGGAAAATTATTGTTCTATATCTCTTTTATTTCAAAACTTTCTATGAAAGTTTCATTGGTAGTTTCCGCTCATCCAACTTGCATTTCAGTAAGAATTTTAGTCCACCATTTAGGCTTTACATCCTATTCTAGCCAGCTGCCAATCTGTCTTTAATATTACAATGAGTAATAATCTTGTTTAACCCCTAGTTTAATCTTATTTCAGTTATGACGGACTGATTCAGCAGGTACTGCATTTCATTGTTAAGCAGTGCTTTCAGACTGAGAGATTCATAACAGCAGAACAGGAAGCTCTTCACCTACAAAACTGCCATTCACACCTAAAAGCTATTCATCCAGCAAACCAGCAAATCAAACACGTTTCCGAGGAAACAGACCGCAGCAGGTTTCACTTTGACTCAGACGAGCTGCCAGTGTCATATAGTTATGTAAAACGGGTGATGCAAGATGCGAGACTGTTTTAACTTTTGTTTGTTTTTCCATTCTCAACATTTTATTTTTATTCATTTTATAGAATTGATTATTTCAGAAATTATCTCAGCCATTTCAAATGATTGAGAATCTAGGAAGATTTACATAATATTCCACATATTACATTACCAATGTTAAATGATAAAAACAAAATATTTTCCACCATTAAGAATGGTTAAAGATTTAATAAAAGCCAGATGAGAAAACATATATAACTATAATACATTCAAAGAGCATGTGTGTGTGAGCGCGTGTGTATGTGCATGTGAACTAGGAGGGTCAAACTTTGTTGGGGGGATGGGTTTCTTTAGCGGATAGTCTTATTAGAACAGACTTCCCTGAACGGCTGAAGAAAATGTTGCAAATGCTTGTTTTGTTGTGCTTGTGGCATCTGATCGGTAAGTCGCATAGTTTTATGGCTTTATGTCATAACAAGCTGGGATGACTTTCATTTGCAGTTCTTTACAGATACATTAAATCAGACATATTATTGTGAAATCTACTTCCGTTTCGATTCTGTGCTTGTTTCAAATGTTTCTTTTCTCTTTGCTGTTATGAATATATTACAATGCAATTAACAGATGCTATCTGTTCCAATCAAACTTAGTGGCTACAAAAGTCATGGAAGGCTTTGTAAACCAACAAGAGCCTTGATCTGTGTCAAATCTGGCCCTGTTTGTGCTACAGGTGGGTTTGGCGAGTCATTGTCAATGATGGAGGGAGATTCTGTTCTTCTAAACACTGATGTTACTGTAATACATGAAAACGACGACATACTTTGGAAATTTGGAGCTGAAAACTCTCCCATAGCTGAAATCAGTATAGCTGTTGGAATCTTCAACACATCTGATGGTCCTGATGGGAGATTCAGAGACAGACTGAAGCTGGACAAACAAACTGGATCTCTGACCATCACGAACATCACACCTGAACATGCGGGACTCTATTTACTAGAGATTAGTGGAGTGAAACTGACATCAAAAACATTCAATGTTTCTGTCTGTGGTGAGCAGAGATCATAATTTAATTACATAACAAAAGTGATTAATCAAACGACATTGTTATTGTTCATATTCTCTCATGTTTTCAGCTCGTCTGCCTGTTCCTGTCATTAGCAGTAACTCTTCACAATGCTCATCATCATCATCATCATCATCATCATCATATTGTTTATTGGTGTGTTCAGTCTTGAATGTGAGTGATGTGACTCTCTCCTGGTACAAAGGAAACAGTTTATTGTCCAGCATCAGTGTGTCTGATCTCAGCATCAGTCTCTCTCTACCTCTGGAGGTGGAATATCAGGATAAAAACACCTACAGCTGTGTGCTCAACAATCCCATCAGCAACCAGACTCAACATCTGGACATCAGCGAACTCTGTCACACATGTTCAGGTACAGCAGCACTGATAGTTGATGTCGGTACTTATATTACCGTTTGCTGACCTCAGTTTGATGTTGTTATTCCTCAGACTCTGTCCAATGTTGTGGTTCCACTGAAGCTGTGATCCGATTGGTCCTCTCTGCTCTGGTGGGCGTGGCTACAGTGGCTTTTCTGGTTTACGATGTCAGATCTACAAGAGGAGACAAAAAACGGATATCATATAGATTGTGACATAACTCATTTTGGTCTGTAAGATACAAATACATACAATCTAAATGTATACAATTCTAAAATGTATTAAATCTAAATTGTATACATGTCATCAGAGTAGATAAATCTGTGATGGTTTTATGACATCTAGCGGTGAGTTTGGGAAACTGCAGATACATACATAGTTTGTACATAATTTTACAGTTTGGCGTGATGCTGTTTGAGCTATATGCGGATAAGCTATAAGCTACATGCGAACCAAAAATACAGTCTAATAAACGAGAGAAATAATGTATTTCAAATATCTAAAACCAAACTAAACGAGTCTGTGTATATCTTTAAATGACTAATTTGTTTAATGATTTAAATAACTATATGCCCGTTGTTATTGTTATTTTTGGCAATCATGTAATGCATGTCACGTGACCATTAACCAACATCAGTCCCATGATCATGCGAACTTGTGGTTTAATTAGTGAAACTTACTAATTTTCTCCATAAGGATTTTATATTGTAATGGGTTCTAATGAATCAAACAAACTAGCTCTTTGTTAAATCACAATAAAACACACTTCTAATATTTTGTCAGATGATCGTAATCTGGATTTTATCAGAGCACAGAAGTGCTGGATATAGCCTTCCCCACACCAGAGCCTCTCTCCTGCCTAGCGCTAACTGCTAAAAACAGTACGCTGCATCTGTTGACATGGAGGGAAAAGCTACTGGATGAATTACTTAAAGGATTAGTTCACTTTCAGATCAACAATTCACATATAATTTACTCACCCCCTTGTCATCCAATATGTTTGTCTTTTTTTCTTCAGTCATCAACAAATACGTTTTTGAGATAAACTGGAAATTTCTCTATATACAGGTGCTGGTCATGTAATTAGAATATCTTCAAAAAGTCGATTTATTTCACTAATTCCATTCAAGAAGTGAAACTTGTATAATGTATACATTCATTCCACACAGACTGATCTATTTCAAGTGTTTATTTCTTTTAATTTGGATGATTATAACTGAAATTAAAGCTGCAAGCAGCGATGAACGGGCCCTCGCACACGGGCTCACCGCCGACCGGTGGCTTTAGGAACACAGCAAACGGTGGGCAGTATGCTTTTAATACAGTAAATGTAGGAAAAATAGATCAAAGTCACTTAAATGTGCCAAACTTCCTGCTGCCAGCTGGTGGCGCTATGCCTATAACTGATTATTGGCATGTAGATGTGTTCAGGCCAGCACTTTGATCAAACATATGAAGTTTGGTGCAGATTGACCTTGGTATGTGTGAGTTAGTGCAAGATATGATATATCCTGCTGCCAATAGGTGGCGCTATAATAATATCTGTATATTGGCCTTTAGATGTCTTCAGGCCAGGACTTTTACCAAACATGTGAAGTTTGAGGCAGATCGGACATTTTATGGCTGAGTTATAACAACTTTTATGTCCATGGCGAAACATCAAACTTTGTCAGGCCGCCATGGACACGCCCTTTAACGAAAACTCAAGATCTTCACAATTTAACATCTCTAAGGCCTCGAGATCAGACTGACCAAATATAATGTTGATATCATTAAATCTCTAGGAGGAGTTTGGTACAAGTCATTTCCTATTGCCAACAGGTGGCGCTGTGATTATAATAGAATATAGGCCTTCAGATTGGTTCAGGCCAGGACTCTTATCGAACATGTGAAGTTTGAGGCAAATCGGACATTTTATGGCTGAGTTATAACAAGATTTATATCCATGGCGAGACCACGAAATTTAACAGGCCGCCACGGACACGCCCTTCAACGAAAACTCAAGATCTTCGCAATTTAACATCGCTAAAGCCTTTTTATTAGACTGACTGATTTTGGTGTTGATCTGATTAAATCTCCAGGAGGAATTTGTTGCAGAGTACAGCATGACACTTCCTGGTGCCTGCAGGTGGCGCTATGAGTAAAACTGAATATGGGCATGTAGATGTCTTCAGGTCAGGAGTGTTATCACACATGTGAAGTTTGGGGCAGATCGGGCATTTTATGCCTGAGTTATAGCAACTTCCTTTTTCATGGCGAAACATCGAAATTTGCGAGGGCGCCACGGACACGCCCTCTGATGAAAACTCTAGATCTTCGCAACTTAACGTCACAAAGGGCTTTAGATTAGACTCACCAAATTTGGTGTTGATCCGAATAAATCTCTAGGAGGAGTTCGTTCAAGTATGACGCCTGAAAATGCCAAAAATGACACAAATTTTGCTAAGAAAATTAATAATAACCGACTTCCTGTTGGGTTTCGGATTTTGTCCCAGGAGGCTTTTTTGTAGGTATTGGTGAGCTACATGTGTGTATCGATTTGCGTGCATGTACGTGAATCACAGCTGAATGCGCACACCGCGGAACGTGTAAAGGTGGCGCTATTGAGCCATTTTGCCACACCCACTTCTGCAACCCATATCAGACGTCCATTTTCGCCAGGTTTGATGTGTGTGCAAAGTTTCATGAGTTTTCGGGTATGTTTAGGCCCTCAAAAATGCGATTCATTCCGGAGAAGAAGAATAATAATAATTAAAGCTGCGAGCAGCGATGAACGGGCCCTCGCACCCGGGCTCACCGCCGACCGGTGGCTTCAGGAAAACAGCAAACGGTGGGCAGTATGCTTTTAATACAGTAAATGTAGGAGAAATATGTCAAAGTCACTTAAATGTGCCAAACTTGCCGCTGCCAGCTGGTGGCGCTATGCCTATAACTGATTATTGGCATGTAGATGTGTTCAGGCCAGCACTATTATCAAACATATGAAGTTTGGTGCAGATTGACCTTGGTATGTTTGAGTTAGTGAAATATATGATATATCCTGCTGCCAACAGGTGGCGCTATGATAATATCTGAATATTGGTCTTTAGGTGTCTTCAGGCCAGGACTCTTACCAAACCTGTGAATTTTGTGGCAGATCAGACATTTTCAGGCTAAGTTATAACCACTTCTATGTCTATGCAGAAACATCAAACTTTGTCAGGCCACCACGGACATGCCCTTTAATGAAAACTCAAGATCTTCACAATTTAACATCTCTAAGGCCTCAAGATCAGACTGACCAAATATAATGTTGATTTAATTAAATGCAATCAATGCAAAGACTTCAGATAGATGCCAACTGTGAACCAGTATGCTACAAATAAGAACATGTAATTCATGATGATAGCAAAATGTTATTATTGCTTCCTTTACATCCACCACTTCTGCTTAAATGTCATTGTTACCTATCTGAACAATTTTTGTATAATATATTTTTGTATAAAATCAATTTTTGTCATAACTAAGAATCAATAAGGAAGACGGTGCCCAGTTGGCACATGCATTCACAGTAACCATCTGCTAGTTTGGATTTTAAGTTTACAGAATTGAAAGGGTTACACTTTAAAATCAACACACAGACACATACACACAAAATATAAAATGTTGCCATTCAGTTTTATTTGTTAGCATTAACTATATTAGTTAACATGACCAATAAATAAATAGCATTTATTAATGTTAATTAATATTAAGCTAAAAAAAGTATTCATATAAAGTTTATGTACTGTGAATTAACATGAACATGAACACAGTTCATGTGGGTGTACAGCAATACACAATAAAGTGCTCTATAAACGCTTCATTCTTTCAAAATATCTTTAAAAATCAAGTTGAGTATTTTAACGGGGTGATATATATATATATATTTATAACTGATCTTAAAATTATGGTTTTCAGATGTTTTGAAGAGATAACAGTAACGTTTGTTTTGTTGTCAAAGTTTGTCTTAATTTTTTTATTATTATGATTTTATATTCAATAAATAACACTATGTAAATATTGTCTATCAATGAAGATAAATTGATGATGCTAAAAAGTTGTATTTTTTTAAATCTTTTGCTATGTGACTGAATAGGACAAGTTCATGGTACAGTTAAGTAAAAAATAAATAAAAAACAACAACTGCAAAATACAAACAATGAAAGACTTAGTGACCCTTTATATTTTCTCAAAATATCAGACTCTCAAAGATCAGACATATTTATGTAATTACACTACATACAGTATGTGCATTTTGTTCAAAGATGGTCTGTAGAATGGCTCTCTACTCTGTCACCCTCTCTGCCTCTCACCCCTCCCCCTGCAATAATGAGCTTCTCTGTGCCTGACTGAACGCACACACATACTGTAGAGACATTCACCAGAGTGACAGCAGGTTTCTGAGTTATCTTTTTAATTTTCTTTAATTCATTGAAGCTTGTATAAAATTTATATTTCCAGCACTTGCTCAGAATGATTAGATCTCTGTGTGAAAAAAGTTTTAAAGAGTTTGGATGCTGCACTTTAAAGATATAAAAATATTTTTTACTATATCTTTAAAAAATCACCACGTCCACACCGTTCAAGATATCCAAAATCCGGTCGCAATTTAACATCTTCAGAATATTCTCTTCATGTTAAAAAAGTTTGGTGTGAACAGCTGGTTGTTCTTAGAAGTAGTGTGCATTTGTTTACAGCCTGATTTTTCCAAAAATCCACATTCAAATCAAAATAGCCGGCTTCCTGTTGGTCTTAGCTAATGAGTTTAATTTAGAAAGTTGTCCAAATTGATGAGATTAATATATGTACAGAGTTTGGTGACTGTAGGAAAAACTAACCCCCCAACTTTTGTCAAAAGATGGCGCTATAGAGTGCCTGCTCCACGCCCATTTATGACCTTTTGCCAGTGTCTAACTATCATTAATATTGATGTGTGTGTTGAGTTTCATGAAATTCTAAGCATGTTAACTGCCTCGAAAAGACAGGAATCTAATTTTAAAGTTTGACATGTCGCCATGGCAACAGCATTCGATTTATCATCGACCCCTTTACATATTCTTATCGGCCGTGTTTTGACATGATTTTGATGAAGTTTAAAGAAAATCGAGTAAAATTAAGAGGCTGATTTCAAAGCATTTTGAAAATGACACACTTCCTGCTGCCAGTTGGTGGCGCTATAACTTTGACTCATAATAGTCACATTTATGGAATCGGCATCATACAACGAACAAACTGGTGAAGTTTCATCAGAATCAGGCAATGTGGTCAACAGTTATTAGACACTTCCTGTTTCTCATTTCTCGCCATAACTTTGTCGCCTTGCCACGGCCAAACCGTTCGAGATATCAAAAATCTCCTCGCAATTTAGCGTCCCCAATGTCTTGAGATCATGCTGACCGAGTTTGGTGACAATCCCATGGAATTCCTGGGAGGAGTACGTTAAATTCCAGAGCATGTGCTTTTTAAACAGCCCTAAATATCTCACTTCCTGTCAGGTGGAGCCTATGACATAGAGTACAAAAGTTGTTTGGCTCAGTGAGATCTATATGTGTACCGAGTTTCATATCAATACATGCAAGTATGTGTGCGCAGTACATCAAGTTTTCAAACTGTGTTCCAGGGGGCGCTGTAGAGGCCCTGAACCACGCCCGGGTCCCAGCCTCTGTGGCGTCCTGATGGCCGCAGATTCCGACGTGTGTGCAAATTTTCAAGAGTTTTTGAGTATGTTAAGGCCCCCAAAAGTGCCCGGAAGGTTGAAAAAAATAAAAAAAAAAAAAAAAATTAAAGCTGCAAGCAGCGATGAACGGGCCCTCGCACACGGGCTCACTGCCGACCGGTGGCTTTAGGAACACAGCTAATGGTGGGCAGTATGCTTTTAATACAGCAAAAATAGGAGAAATATGTCAAAGTCACTTAAATGTGCCAAATATCCTGCTGCCAGCTGGTGGCGCTATGCCTATAACTGATTATTGGCATGTAGATGTGTTCAGGCTGGCACTTTCATCAAACATATGAAGTTTGGTGCAGATTGACCTTGGTATGTTTGAGTTAGTGAAAGATATGTTATATCCTGCTGCCAACAGGTGGCGCTATGATAATATCTGAATATTGGCCTTTAGGTGTCTTCAGGCCAGGACTCTTACCAAACCTCTGAAGTTTGAGGCAGATCAGACATTTTATGGCTGAGTTATTACACTTATGTCCATGGCGAAACATCAAACTTTGTCAGGCCGCCACGGACACGCCCTTTACTGAAACTCAAGATCTTCACAATTTAACATCTCTAAGGCCTCTAGATCAGACTGACCAAATATAATGTTGATTTCATTAAATGTCTAGGAGGAGTTTGCTATAAACCTAATCCCCTGCAAGGACTTCAGATAATGCCAACTGTGAACCAAATGTGAACATTTTCCCTATATTCTGATGATGATGATAAGAACATGTAATTCATGATGATAACAAAATGTTATTATTGCTTGCATTACATTCACCACTTCTGCTTAAATCGTTACCTATCTGTACAATTTGTATGTGGATATTGCTTTGCTGGTGACTCCTGTTATAAGACATCACTCTTAAGCGCTACATAACTAAGAATCAATAAGGAAAACGGTGCACAGTTGGCAAATGCATTCACAGTAACCCTCTGCTAGTTTGGATTTTAAGTTTACAGAATTGAAAGGGTTACACTTTAAAATCAACACAGAGACACATACACACAATATATAAAATGTTGCCATCCAGTTTCATTTGTTAACATTAACTATATTAGTTAACATGAACAATAATTAAATAGCATTTATTAATGTTAATTAATATTAAGCTAAAAAAAAGTATTCATATATTGTTTAAAGGTAAATTAGTATCTTTTAGTTTATGTACTGTGAATTAACATGAACATGAACACAGTTCATGTGGGTGTACAGCAATACACAAAGTGCTCTATAAACGCTTAATTCTTTCAAAATATCTTTAAAAATCAAGTTGAGTGTTTTAATGGGGCGATATATATATAACTGATCTTAAAATGATGGTTTTCGGATGTTTTGAACAGATAACAGCAAAGTTTGTTTTGTTGTCAAAGTTTGTCTTGAAATTTTTAATTATTATAATTTTATATTCAATAAATAACACTATGAAAATATTGTCTACAATGAAGATTATTCACTCATGCTTAAAAGTTGTATTTTTCTTAATCTTTTGCTATGTGACTGAATAGGACAAGTTCATGGTACAGTTCAGTAAAAATAAATAAAAAACAACAACTGCAAAATACAAACAATGAAAGATTTAATGACCCTTTATATTTTCTCAAAATATCAGACATATTTATGTCGATTACGCTACAGCAATGTGCATCTTCCTCAAAGATGGTCTTAAGCAAAACAGCATGTTCCACTGGTCTCTCTCCCTTACACCCCTCCCCCCTTCAGTCACTCTTCAGTGACTCAATGGTGACTGAACACAGACAGGCACAGGCAGAGTGACAGCAGGTTTCTAATTTCTTTTTTAATTTTCTTTAATTCATAGAAGCTTGTATAAAATTGATATTTACACCACTTGCTCAGAATGATAAGATCTCTGTGTGAAAAAAGTTGTAAAGAGTTTGGATGCTGCACTTTAAAGATATAAAAAAATTACGGTTATGTTTTTTACTACATCTTTAAAAAATCACCACGTCAACACCGTTCAAGATATCCCAAATTCGCTCGCAATTTAACATCTTCAGAATCTTCTCTTCATGTTAAAAAAGTTTGGTGTGAATACCTTATTTTTCTTAGAAGGAGTGTGAATTTGTTTACAGCCTGATTTTTCCAAAAATCCACATTCAAATCAAAATAGCCGGCTTCCTGTTGGTCTCAGCTAATGAGTTTGATTTAGAAAGTTGTCCAAATTGATGAGATTAATATATGTACAGAGTTTGGTGACTGTAGGAAAAACTAACCCCCCAACTTTTGTCAAAAGATGGCGCTATAGAGTGCCTGCTCCACGTCCATTTATGACCTTTTGCCAGTGTCTAACTATCATTAATATTGATGTGTGTGTTGAGTTTCATGAAATTCTAAGCATGTTAACTGCCTCGAAAAGACAGGAATCTAATTTTAAAGTTTGACATGTTGCCATGGCAACAGCATTCGATTTAACATCGACCCCTTTACATATTCTTATCGGCCGTGTTTTGACATGATTTTGATGAAGTTTAAAGAAAATCGAGTAAAATTAAGAGGCTGATTTCAAAGCATTTTGAAAATGACACACTTCCTGCTGCCAGTTGGTGGCGCTATAACTTTGACTCATAATAGTCACATTTATGGAATCGGCATCATACAACGAACAAACTGGTGAAGTTTCATCAGAATCAGGCAATGTGGTCAACAGTTATTAGACACTTCCTGTTTCTCATTTCTCGCCATAACTTTGTCGCCTTGCCACGGCCAAACCGTTCGAGATATCAAAAATCTCCTCGCAATTTAGCATCCCCAATGTCTTGAGATCATGCTGACCGAGTTTGGTGACAATCCCATGGAATTCCTGGGAGGAGTACGTTAAATTCCAGAGCATGCGCTTTTTAACCAGCCCTAAATATCTCACTTCCTGTCAGGTGGAGCCTATGACATAGAGTACAAAAGTTGTTTGGCTCAGTGAGATCTATATGTGTACCGAGTTTCATATCAATACATGCAAGTATGTGTGCGCAGTACATCAAGTTTTCAAACTGTGTTCCAGGGGGCGCTGTAGAGGCCCTGAACCACGCCCGGGTCCCAGCCTCTTTGGCGTCCTGATGGCCGCAGATTCCAACGTGTGTGCAAATTTTCAAGAGTTTTTGAGTATGTTAAGGCCCCCAAAAGTGCCCGGAAGGTTGAAAAAAATAAAAAAAAAAAAAAAAAAAAAAAAAAAAAATAATAACCCTTAGAAGAACAATAGGGCCTTCGCCCTTTTGGGCTCGGGCCCTAATAACCCTTAGAAGAACAATAGGGCCTTCGCCCTTTTGGGCTCGGGCCCTAATAATAACCCTTAGAAGAACAATAGGGCCTTCGCCCTTTTGGGCTCGGGCCCTAATTAAAGCTGCAAGCAGCGATGAACGGGCCCTCGCACACGGGCTCACCGCCGACCGGTGGCTTTAGGAACACAGCAAATGGTGGGTAGTATGCTTTTAATACAGTAAAATAGGAGAAATATGTCAAAGTCACTTAAATGTGCCAAATTTCCTGCTGCCAGCTGGTGGCGCTATGCCTATAACTGATTATTGACATGTAGATGTGTTCAGGCCACCACTTTCATCAAACATATGAAGTTTGGTGCAGATTGACCTTGGTATGTTTAAGTTAGTGAAAGATATGATATATCCTGCTGCCAACAGGTGGCGCTATGATAATATCTGAATATTGGTCTTTAGGTGTCTTCAGGCCAGGACTCTCACCAAACCTGTGAAGTTTGAGGCAGATTGGACATTTTATGGCTGAGTTATAACAACTTCTATGTCCATGGAGAAACATCAAACTTTGTCATGCAGCCACAGACACGCCCTTAAACAAAAACTCAAGATCTTCGCAATTTAACATCTCTAAGGCCTCTAGATCAGACTGACCAAATATAATGTTGATATCATTAAATCTCTAGGAGGAGTTTGATACAAGTCATTTCCTGTTGCCAACAGGTGGCGCTGTGATTGTAATAGAATATTGGCCTTCAGATGTATTCAGGCCAGGACTCTTATCGATTATGTGAAGTTTGAGGCAAATCGGACATTTTATGGCTGAGTTATAACAAGTTTTATATCCATGGTGAGACCTCGAAATTTGTCAGGCCGCCACGGACACGCCCTTCAACAAAAACTCAAGATCTTCGCAATTTAACATCGCTAAAGCCTTTTTATTAGACTGACCGATTTTGGTGTTGATCTGATTAAATCTCTTGGAGGAGTTTGTTGCAGAGTACAGCATGACACTTCCTGTTGCCAGCAGGTGGCGCTATGAGTAAAACTGAATATGGGCATGTAGATGTCATTAGGTCAGGAGTGTTATCACACATGAGAAGTTTGGGACAGATCGGACATTGTATGCCTGAGTTATAGCAACTTCCTTTTTCATGGCGAAACATCGAAATTTGCGAGGCCGCCATGGACACGCCCTCCGATGAAAACTCTAGATCTTCACAATTTAACGTCACAAAGGGCTTTAGACTAGACTCTGCAAATTTGGCGTTGATCCGAATAAATCTCTAGGAGGAGTTCGTTCAAGTATGACGCCTGAAAATGGCAAAAATGACACAAATTTTGTTGAGAATATTAATATTAACCGACTTCCTGTTGGGTTCCGGATTTTGCTCCAAGAGGCTTTTTTTTAGGTATTGGTGTGTTACATGTGTGTACCGATTTCCGTGCATGTACGTGAATCACAGCTGAAAGCGCACACCGCTGAACGTCTAAAGGTGGCGCTGTCGAGCCATTTTGCCACACCCACTTCTGAAACCCATATCAGACGTAAATTTTCGCCAGGTTTGATGTGTGTGCAAAGTTTCATGAGATTTCGGGTATGTCTAAGCCCTCAAAAATGCGATTCATTTTGGAGAAGAATAATAATAATAATAATAATAATAATAATAATAATAATAATAATAAACGGAGCAGATTCAATAGGGTCCTCACACCATCGGTGCTCGGGCCCTAATAAGAAACGGAGCAGATCCAATAGGGTCCTCACACCATCGGTGCTCGGGCCCTAATTAAAGCTGCAAGCAGCGATGAACGGGCCCTCGCACACGGGCTCACCGCCGACCGGTGGCTTTAGGAACACAGCAAATGGTGGGTAGTATGCTTTTAATACAGTAAAAATAGGAGAAATATGTCAAAGTCACTTAAATGTGCCAAATTTCCTGCTGCCAGATGGTGGCGATATGCCTATAACTGATTATTGGCATGTAGATGTGTTCAGGCCACCACTTTCATCAAACATATGAAGTTTGGTGCAGATTGACCTTGGTATGCTTGAGTTAGTGAAATTTATGATATATCCTGCTGCCAACAGGTGGCGCTATTATAATATCTGAATATTGGCCTTTAGGTGTCTTCAGGCCAGGACTCTTACCAAACCTGTGAAGTTTGAGGCAGATCGGACATTTTATGGCTGAGTTATAACAACTTCTATGTCCATGGCGAAACATCAAACTTTGACACGCTGCCACAGACACGCCCTTTAACGAAAACTCAAGATCTTCGCAATTTAACATCTCTAAGGCCTCTAGATCAGACTGACCAAATATAATGTTGATATCATTAAATATGTAGGAGGAGTTTGCTACAAGTCATTTCCTGTTGCCAACAGGTGGCGCTGTGATTATAATAGAATATTGGCCTTCAGATGTGTTCAGGCCAGGACTCTTATCTAATATGTGAAGTTTGAGGCAAATCGGACATTTTATGGCTGAGTTATAACAAGTTTTATATCCATGGCGAGACCTCGAAATTTGTCAGGCCGCCACGGACACGCCCTTTACCGAAAACTCAAGATCTTCACAATTTAACATCGCTACGGCCTTTATATTAGACTGACCGATTTTGGTGTTGATCTGAATAAATCTCTAGAAGGAGTTGGTTGTAGAGTACAGCATGACACTTCCTGTTGCCTGCAGGTGGCGCTATGACTATAACTGAATATGGGCATGTAGATGTCTTCAGGTCAGGAGTGTTATCACACATGTGAAGTTTGGGACAGATAGGACATTGTATGCCTGAGTTATAGCAACTTCCTTTTTCATGGCGAAACATCTAAATTTGCGAGGCCGCCACGGACACGCCCTCCGATGAAAACTCTAGATCTTCACAATTTAACGTCACAAAGGGCTTTAGAGTAGACTCAGCAAATTTGGCGTTGATCCGAATAAATCTGTAGGAGGAGTTCGTTCAAGTACGACACCTGAAAAAGGCAAAAATGACACAAATTTTGTTGAGAATATTAATATTAACCGACTTCCTGTTGGGTTCCGGATTTTGCTCCAAGAGGCTTTTTTGTAGGTTTTGGTGTGTTACATGTGTGTACCGATTTCCGTGCATGTACGTGAATCACAGCTGAAAGCGCACACCGCTGAACGTCTAAAGGTGGCGCTGTCGAGCCATTTTGCCACACCCACTTCTGAAACCCAAATCAGACGTAAATTTTCGCCAGGTTTGATGTGTGTGCAAAGTTTTGTGAGTTTTCGGGAATGTTTAGGTCCTCTAAAATGCGATTCACTTTGGAGAAGAATAATAATAATAATAATTAAAGCTGCAAGCAGCGATGAACGGGCCCTCGCACCCGGGCTCACCGCCGACCGGTGGCTTTAGGAAAACAGCAAACGGTGGGCAGTATGCTTTTAATACATTAAATGTAGGAAAAATAGATCAAAGTCACTTAAATGTGCCAAACTTCCTGCTGCCAGCTGGTGGCGCTATGCCTATAACTGATTATTGGCATGTTGATGTGTTCAGGCCAGCACTTTCATCAAACATATAAAGTTTGGTGCAGATTGACCTTGGTATGTTTGAGTTAGTGCTAGATATGATATATCCTACTGCCAATAGGTGGCGCTATGATAATATCTGAATATTGGCCTTTAGATGTCTTCAGGCCAGGACTTTTACCAAATATGTGAAGTTTGAGGCAGATCGGACATTTTATGGCTGAGTTATAACAACTTCTATGTCCATGGCGAAACATCAAAGTTTGTCAGGCCACCAAGGACACGCCCTTTAACGAAAACTCAAGATTTTCACAATTTAACATCTCTAAGGCCTCTAGATCAGACTGACCAAATTTAATGTTGATATCATTAAATCTGTAGGAGGAGTTTGCTACAAGTCATTTCATGTTACCAACAGGTGGCGCTGTGATTATAACAGAATATTAGCTTTCAGATGTGTTCAGGTCAGGACTTTAATCGAACATGTGAAGTTTGAGGCAAATCGGACATTTTATGGCTGAGTTATAACAAGTTTTATATCCATGGCGAGACCTCGAAATTTGTCAGGCCGCCACGGACGCGCCCTTCAACGAAAACTCAAGATTTTCGCAATTTAACATAACTAAAGCCTTTATATAAGACTGACCGATTTTGGTGTTGATCTGTATAAATCTCTAGGAGGAGTTGGTTGTAGAGTACAGCATGACACTTCCTGTTGCCTGCAGGTGGCGCTATGACTATAACTGAATATGGGCATGTAGATGTCTTCAGGTCAGGAGTGTTATAACACATGTGAAGTTTGGGACAGATCGGACATTTTATGCCTAAGTTATAGCAACTTCCTTTTTCATGGCGAAACATCGAAATTTGCGAGGCCGCCACGGACACGCCCTCCGATGAAAACTCTAGATCTTCACAATTTAACGTCACAAAGGGCTTTAGATTAGACTCACCAAATTTGGTGTTGATCGGAATAAATCTCTAGGAGGAGTTCGTTCAAGTATGACACCTGAAAATGGCAAAAATGACACAAATTTTGCTGAGAAAATTAATAATAACCGACTTCCTGTTGGGTTTCGGATTTTATCTCAAGAGGCTTTTTTGTAGGTATTGGTGTGCTACAAGTGTGTACCGATTTTTGTGCATGTACGATAATCACAGCTGAATGCGCACACCGCGGAACGTGTAAAGGTGGCGCTATTGAGCCATTTTGCCACACCCACTTCTGCAACCCATATCAGACGTCCATTTTCGCCAGGTCTGATGTGTGTGCGAAGTTTCGTTAGTTTTCGGGTATGTCTAGGCCGTCAAAAATGCGATTCATTCCGGATAAGAAGAATAATAATAATAATAATAATTAAAGCTGCAAGCAGCGATGAACGGGCCCTCGCACCCGGGCTCACCGCCGACCGATGGCTTTAGGAAAACAGCAAATGGTGGGTAGTATGCTTTTAATACAGTAAAAATAGGAGAAATATGTCAAAGTCACTTAAATGTGCCAAATTTCCTGCTGCCAGCTGGTGGCGCTATGCATATAACTGATTATTGGCATGTAGATGTGTTCAGGCCACCACTTTCATCAAACATATGAAGTTTGGTGCAGATTGACTTTGGTATGTTTGAGTTAGTGCAAGATATGATATATCCTGCTGCCAATAGGTGGCGCTATAATAATATCTGTATATTGGCCTTTAGATGTCTTCAGGCCAGGACTCTTACCAAACATGTGAAGTTTGAGGCAGATCGGACATTTTATGGCTGAGTTATAACAACTTTTATGTCCATGGCGAAACATCAAACTTTGTCAGGCCGCCATGGACATGCCCTTTAACGAAAACTCAAGATCTTCACAATTTAACATCTCTAAGGCCTCGAGATCAGACTGACCAAATATAATGTTAATATCATTAAATCTCTAGGAGGAGTTTGGTACAAGTCATTTCCTGTTGCCAACAGGTGGCGCTGTGATTATAATAGAATATAGGCCTTCAGATTGGTTCAGGCCAGGACTCTTATCGAACATGTGAAGTTTGAGGCAAATCGGACATTTTATGGCTGAGTTATAACAAGATTTATATCCATGGCGAGACCACGAAATTTGCCAGGCCGCCACGGACACGCCCTTCAACGAAAACTCAAGATCTTCGCAATTTAACATCGCTAAAGCCTTTTTATTAGACTGACCGATTTTGGTGTTGATCTGATTAAATCTCCAGGAGGAATTTGTTGCAGAGTACAGCATGTCACTTCCTGGTGCCTGCAGGTGGCGCTATGAGTAAAACTGAATATGGGCATGTAGATGTCTTCAGGTCAGGAGTGTTATCACACATGTGAAGTTTGGGGCAGATCGGGCATTTTATGCCTGAGTTATAGCAACTTCCTTTTTCATGGCGAAGCATCGAAATTTGCGAGGCCGCCACGGACACGCCCTCTGATGAAAACTCTAGATCTTCGCAATTTAACGTCACAAAGGGCTTTAGATTAGACTCAGCAAATTTGGCGTTGATCCGAATAAATCTCTAGGAGGAGTTCGTTCAAGTATGACGCCTGAAAATGGCAAAAATGACACAAAATTTGCTGAGAAAATTAAAAATAACCGACTTCCTGTTGGGTGTCAAATTTTGCTCCAAGAGGCTTTTTTGTAGGTATTGGTGAGTTACATGTGTGTACCGATTTTCGTGCATGTACGTGAATCACAACTGAAAGCGCACACCGTGGAACGTGTAAAGGTGGCGCTATCGAGCCATTTTGACACACCCATCTCTGAACCCCATATCAGACGTCCATTTTCGCCAGGTTTGATGTGTGTGCAAAGTTTCATGAGTTTTCGGGTATGTTTAGGCCCTCAAAAATGTGATTCATTCCGGAGAAGAAGAATAATAATTAAAGCTGCGAGCAGCGATGAACGGGCCCTCGCACCCGGGCTCACCGCCGACCGGTGGCTTCAGGAAAACAGCAAACGGTGGGCAGTATGCTTTTAATACAGTAAATATAGAAAAAATATGTCATAAGTCATTTAAATGTGCCAAACTTGCCGCTGCCAGCTGGTGGCGCTATGCCTATAACTGATTATTGGCATGTAGATGTGTTCAGGCCAGCACTATTATCAAACATATGAAGATTGGTGCAGATTGACCTTGGTATGTTTGAGTTAGTGAAAGATATGATATATCCTGCTGCCAACAGGTGGCGCTATGATAATATCTGAATATTGGTCTTTAGGTGTCTTCAGGCCAGGACTCTCACCAAACCTGTGAAGTTTGAGGCAGATCGGACATTTTATGGCTGAGTTATAACAACTTCTATGTCCATGGCGAAACATCAAACTTTGTCATGCAGCCACAGACACGCCCTTTAACGAAAACTCAAGATCTTCGCAATTTAACATCTCTAAGGCCTCTAGATCAGACTGACCAAATATAATGTTGATATCATTAAATCTCTAGGAGGAGTTTGATACAAGTCATTTCCTGTTGCCAACAGGTGGCACTGTGATTATAATAGAATATTGGCCTTCAGATGTATTCAGGCCAGGACTCTTATCGAATATGTGAAGTTTGAGGCAAATCGGACATTTTATGGCTGAGTTATAACAAGTTTTATATCCATGGCGAGACCTCGAAATTTGTCAGGCCGCCACGGACACGCCCTTCAACAAAAACTCAAGATCTTCGCAATTTAAAATCGCTAAAGCCTTTTTATTAGACTGACCGATTTTGGTGTTGATCTGATTAAATCTCTTGGAGGAGTTTGTTGCAGAGTACAGCATGACACTTCCTGTTGCCAGCAGGTGGCGCTATGAGTAAAACTGAATATGGGCATGTAGATGTCATCAGGTCAGGAGTGTTATCACACATGAGAAGTTTGGGACAGATCGGACATTGTATGCCTGAGTTATAGCAACTTCCTTTTTCATGGCGAAACATCGAAGTTTGCGAGGCCGCCATGGACACGCCCTCCGATGAAAACTCTAGATCTTCACAATTTAACGTCACAAAGGGCTTTAGACTAGACTCTGCAAATTTGGCGTTGATCCGAATAAATCTCTAGGAGGAGTTCGTTCAAGTATGACGCCTGAAAATGGCAAAAATGACACAAATTTTGTTGAGAATATTAATATTAACCGACTTCCTGTTGGGTTCCGGATTTTGCTCCAAGAGGCTTTTTTGTAGGTATTGGTGTGTTACATGTGTGTACCGATTTCCGTGCATGTACGTGAATCACAGCTGAAAGCGCACACCGCTGAACATCTAAAGGTGGCGCTGTCGAGCCATTTTGCCACACCCACTTCTGAAACCCATATCAGACGTAAATTTTCGCCAGGTTTGATGTGTGTGCAAAGTTTCATGAGTTTTCGGGTATGTCTAAGCCCTCAAAAATGCGATTCATTTTGGAGAAGAATAATAATAATAATTAAAGCTGCAAGCAGCGATGAACGGGCCCTCGCACACGGGCTCACCGCCGACCGGTGGCTTTAGGAACACAGCAAACGGTGGGCAGTATGCTTTTAATACAGTAAATGTAGGAAAAATAGATCAAAGTCACTTAAATGTGCCAAACTTCCTGCTGCCAGCTGGTGGCGCTATGCCTATAACTGATTATTGGCATGTAGATGTGTTCAGGCCAGCACTTTGATCAAACATATGAAGTTTGGTGCAGATTGACCTTGGTATGTGTGAGTTAGTGCAAGATATGATATATCCTGCTGCCAATAGGTGGCGCTATAATAATATCTGTATATTGGCCTTTAGATGTCTTCAGGCCAGGACTTTTACCAAACATGTGAAGTTTGAGGCAGATCGGACATTTTATGGCTGAGTTATAACAACTTTTATGTCCATGGCGAAACATCAAACTTTGTCAGGCCGCCACGGACACGCCCTTTAACGAAAACTCAAGATCTTCACAATTTAACATCTCTAAGGCCTCGAGATCAGACTGACCAAATATAATGTTGATATCATTAAATCTCTAGGAGGAGTTTGGTACAAGTCATTTCCTATTGCCAACAGGTGGCGCTGTGATTATAATAGAATATAGGCCTTCAGATTGGTTCAGGCCAGGACTCTTATCGAACATGTGAAGTTTGAGGCAAATCGGACATTTTATGGCTGAGTTATAACAAGTTTTATATCCATGGCGAGACCACGAAATTTGCCAGGTCGCCACGGACACACCCTTCAACGAAAACTCAAGATCTTAGCAATTTAACATCATTAAGGCCTTTATATTAGACTGACAGATTTTGGTGTTGATCTGATTAAATCTTTTGGAGGAGTTTGTTGCAGAGTACAGCATGACACTTCCTGGTGCCAGCAGGTGGCGCTATGAGTAAAACTGAATATGGGCATGTAGATGTCATCAGGTCAGGAGTGTTATCACACATGTGAAGTTTGGGGCAGATCGGGCATTTTATGCCTGAGTTATAGCAACTTCCTTTTTCATGGCGAAGCATCGAAATTTGCCAGGCCGCCACGGACACGCCCTCCGATGAAAACTCTAGATCTTCGCAATTTAACGTCACAAAGGGCTTTAGATTAGACTCACCAAATTTGCCGTTGATCCGAATAAATCTCTAGGAGGAGTTCGTTCAAGTACGACGCCTGAAAATGGCAAAAATTGCACAAATTTTGCTAAGAAAATTAAAAATAACCGACTTCCTGTTGGGTGTCAAATTTTGCTCCAAGAGGCTTTTTTGTAGGTATTGGTGAGCTAGATGTGTGTACCGATTTTCGTGCATGTACGTGAATCACAACTGAAAGCGCACACCGCGGAACGTGTAAAGGTGGCGCTATCGAGCCATTTTGCCACACCCACTTCTGCAACCCATATCAGACGTAAATTTTCGCCAGGTCTGATGTGTGTGCGAAGTTTCATGAGTTTTCGGGTATGTCTAAGCCCTCAAAAATGCGATTCATTTTGGAGAAGAATAATAATAATAATTAAAGCTGCAAGCAGCGATGAACGGGCCCTCGCACACGGGCTCACCGCCGACCGGTGGCTTTAGGAACACAGCAAACGGTGGGCAGTATGCTTTTAATACAGTAAATGTAGGAAAAATAGATCAAAGTCACTTAAATGTGCCAAACTTCCTGCTGCCAGCTGGTGGCGCTATGCCTATACCTGATTATTGGCATGTAGATGTGTTCAGGCCAGCACTTTCATCAAACATATAAAGTTTGGTGCAGATTGACCTTGGTATGTGTGATTTAGTGCAAGATATGATATATCCTGCTGCCAATAGGTGGCACTATAATAATATCTGTATATTGGCCTTTAGATGTCTTCAGGCCAGGACTCTTACCAAACATGTGAAGTTTGAGGCAGATCGGACATTTTATGGCTGAGTTATAACAACTTTTATGTCCATGGCGAAACATCAAACTTTGTCAGGCCGCCATGGACACGCCCTTTAACGAAAACTCAAGATCTTCACAATTTAACATCTCTAAGGCCTCGAGATCAGACTGACCAAATATAATGTTGATATCATTAAATCTCTGGGAGGAGTTTGGTACAAGTCATTTCCTGTTGCCAACAGGTGGCGCTGTGATTATAATAGAATATAGGCCTTCAGATTGGTTCAGGCCAGGACTCTTATCGAACATGTGAAGTTTGAGGCAAATCGGACATTTTATGGCTGAGTTATAACAAGATTTATATCCATGGCGAGACCACGAAATTTGCCAGGCCGCCACGGACACGCCCTTCAACGAAAACTCAAGATCTTCGCAATTTAACATCGCTAAAGCCTTTTTATTAGACTGACCGATTTTGGTGTTGATCTGATTAAATCTCCAGGAGGAATTTGTTGCAGAGTACAGCATGACACTTCCTGGTGACTGCAGGTGGCGCTATGAGTAAAACTGAATATGGGCATGTAGATGTCTTCAGGTCAGGAGTGTTATCACACATGTAAAGTTTGGGGCAGATCGGGCATTTTATGCCTGAGTTATAGCAACTTCCTTTTTCATGGCGAAACATCGAAATTTGCGAGGCCGCCACGGACACGCCCTCTGATGAAAACTCTAGATCTTCGCAATTTAACATCACAAAGGGCTTTAGATTAGACTCACCAAATTTGGTGTTGATCCGAATAAATCTCTAGGAGGAGTTCGTTCAAGTATGACGCCTGAAAATGGCAAAAATGACACAAATTTTGCTAAGAAAATTAATAATAACCGACTTCCTGTTGGGTTTCGGATTTTGTCCCAGGAGGCTTTTTTGTAGGTTTTGGTGTGTTACATGTGTGTACCGATTTCCGTGCATGTACGTGAATCACAGCTGAAAGCGCACACCGCTGAACGTCTAAAGGTGGCGCTGTCGAGCCATTTTGCCACACCCACTTCTGAAACCCAAATCAGACGTAAATTTTCGCCAGGTTTGATGTGTGTGCAAAGTTTTGTGAGTTTTCGGGAATGTTTAGGTCCTCTAAAATGCGATTCACTTTGGAGAAGAAGAATAATAATAATAATTAAAGCTGCAAGCAGCGATGAACGGGCCCTCGCACACGGGCTCACCGCCGACCGGTGGCTTTAGGAACACAGCATATGGTGGGTAGTATGCTTTTAATACAGTAAAAATAGGAGAAATATGTCAAAGTCACTTAAATGTGCCAAATTTCCTGCTGCCAGCTGGTGGCGCTATGCCTATAACTGATTATTGGCATGTAGATGTGTTCAGGCCACCACTTTCATCAAACATATGAAGTTTGGTGCAGATTGACCTTGGTATGTTTGAGTTAGTGAAAGTATGATATATCCTGCTGCCAACAGGTGGCGCTATGATAATATCTGAATTTTGGCCTTTAGGTGTCTTTAGGCCAGCACTCTTACCAAACCTGTGAAGTTTGAGGCAGATCGGACATTTTATGGCTGAGTTATAACAACTTCTATGTCCATGGCGAAACATCAAACTTTGTCACGCAGCCACAGACACGCCCTTTAACGAAAACTCAAGATCTTTGTAATTTAACATCTCTAAGGCCTCTAGATCAGACTGACCAAATATAATGTTGATATCATTAAATCTCTAGGAGGAGTTTGATACAAGTCATTTCCTGTTGCCAACAGGTGGCGCTGTGATTATAATAGAATATTGGCCTTCAGATGTATTCAGGCCAGGACTCTTATCGAATATGTGAAGTCTGAGGCAAATCGGACATTTTATGGCTGAGTTATAACAAGTTTTATATCCATGGCGAGACCTCGAAATTTGTCAGGCCGCCACGGACACACCCTTTACCGAAAACTCAAGATCTTCACAATTTCACATCACTAAGGCCTTTATATTAGACTGACCGATTTTGGTGTTGATCTGCATAAATCTCTAGGAGGAGTTGGTTGTAGAGTACAGCATGACACTTCCTGTTGCCTGCAGGTGGCGCTATGACTATAACTGAATATAGGCATGTAGATGTCTTCAGGTCAGGAGTGTTATCACACATGTGAAGTTTGGGACAGATCGGACATTTTATGCCTAAGTTATAGCAACTTCCTTTTTCATGGCGAAACATCGAAATTTGCGAGGCCGCCACGGACACGCCCTCCGATGAAGACTCTAGATCTTCGCAATTTAACGTCACAAAGGGCTTTAGATTGGACTCACCAAATTCGGCATTGATCCGAATCAATCTCTAGGAGGAGTTCGTTCAAGTACGACGCCTGAAAATGGCAAAAATGACACAAATTTTGCTGAGAAAATTAAAAATAACCGACTTCCTGTTGGGTGTAAAATTTTGCTCCAAGAGGCTTTTTTGTAGGTATTGGTGTGTTACACGTGTGTACCTATTTTCTTGCATGTACGTGAATCACAGCTGAAAGCGCACACCGCTGAACGTGTAAAGGTGGCGCTGTCGAGCCATTTTGCCACACCCACTTCTGAACCCCATATCAGACGTAAATTTTCGCCAGGTTTGATGTGTGTGCAAAGTTTCGTGACTTTTCGGGCATGTTTAGGCCCTCTAAAATGCGATTCATTTTGGAGAAGAATAATAATAATAATAATAATAATAAACGGAGCAGATCCAATAGGGTCCTCACACCATCGGTGCTCGGGCCCTAATTAAAGCTGCAAGCAGCGATGGTAGGGCCCTCGCACTCGGGCTCACCGCCGATCGGTGGCGAATGGTGGGCACTATGCTATTAACACAGTAAATGTAGGAGGAATATGTCAAAGTCATTGATATGTGCCAATCTTCCTGCTGCCAGCTGGTGGCGCTATGCCTATAACTGAATATTGGCATGCAGATGTGTTCAGGCCAGTGCTTTTATGAAACATGAAGTCTGGTGAAGCGTGAACATGGCATGCTTGAGTGTAAGTCATGACATATCCTGCTGCCAACAGGTGGCGCTATTACGAAATATTGGCTTTTAGATGTCTTCAGGCCAGGACTATTGGCAAACATATCAAGTTTGGTGCAAATTGTACATTGCATGCTTAAGTTAGTGTAAAACAAGTAATTTGCTGTTGCCAGCTGGTGGCGCTATGACTATAACTAAATACTGGCATGTAAATGTATTCAGGCCAGGACTCTTATCAAACATATTAAGTTTGGGGCTGATTGGACATTGCATGCCTGAGTTACAGTAACTTCCTGTTTCATTGCATTAAGAGTATGCTTTAGCACTTAGCTAAATGTTGCTAACATGTTTCTAGCATGTTGCTACCCTATTTAACACTTGTTGATATTTTTAAGATGTTGCTTGGCATCCACAACAGTATTAAACATGTGACTTCCTGTTGCCAGTAGGTGGCACTATGACTATAACTGAATATGGGCATGGGCTTGTGTTCAGACCAGGACTCTTATCAAACATATTAAGCTTGGTTCAGATTGGACATTGTATGCATGAGTTACACTTATTTTTATTTTTATTAATATCATGCTTTAGCTCTTAGCTAAGTGTTGCTAGCAAGTTTTAACATGATTCTAGCATGATGCTAGCCTATTTAAAAATTGCTAACGCTTTTTAATATGTTGCTAGGAGTCCGTAACACCTTTAAACGACACTTCCTGTTGTCAGAAGGTGGCGCTGTGACTATAACTGAATATGGGCATGTATATATCTTCAGGCCAGGAGTCTTATCAAACATGTGAAGTTTGGGGCTGATTGGACATTGCATGCCTGAGTTACAGTAACTTCCTGTTTTATGTCTTTAACAACATGCTTTAGCACTAAGTAAGTGTTGCTAGCATGTTTGAGTACGTTTTAAACTAGTTTAGCACTCAATGGCTTTTTTAGTGTGTTGCTAATAGTCTGTCACAGTGTTAAACATGTCACTTCCTGTTGACAGTAGGTGGCGCTATAACTATAACTGAATATTGGTATGTAGACATCTTCAGGCCAGGACTGTTATCAAACATGTGAAGTTTGGGGCTGATTGGACATTGCATGCCTGAGTTACAGTAACTTCCTGTTTCATTGCATTAAGAGCATGCTTTAGCACTTAGCTAAATGTTGCTAACATGTTATAGCATGTTTCTAGCATGTTGCTACCCTATTTAACAGTTGTTGAATTTTTTTTAAATGTTGTTAATCATCCACAACAGTATTAAACATGTGGCTTCCTGTTACCAGCTGGTGGCGCTATGACTATAACTGAATACAGGCATGGGCGTGTGATTAGGCCAGGATTCTTATCAAACATGTTTAGTTTGGGGCTGATTGGACATGGTATGCCAGAGTTAGAGTAACTTCCTGTTTTATTGTATAATTAGCATGCTTTAGCATATTAGCTAAGTGTTGCTAGCATGCTTTATTATTTTTGTAGCATCTTGAATATTAAGTTTGGGTCAGATTAAACAGTATATACATGAGTTACAGCAATTTCCTTTTGTATTTGTATTGATAGCATGCTTTAGCTCTTAGCTAAGTGTTGCTAGCATGTTTTAGCATGTTTGTAGCATGTTGCTAGCCTATTTAAGACTTGTTAATGCTTTTCAATATGTTGCTAAGAGTCCGTAACAGTGTTAAACATGTCATTTCCTGTTGTCAGCAGGTGGCGCTATGACTATAACTGAATTTAGGCACTGACGTGTGTTCAGGACCGGACTGTCATCAAACATGTGAAGTTTGAGGCAGATCGGACATTGTATGCCTGAGTTATAGCAACTTCCTTTTTCATGGCGAAACATCAAAGTTTGTCAGGCCGCCACGGGCACGCCCTTCGACGAAAACTCTAAAGCTTCGCAATTTAACATCGCAAAGGCCTTATGATGACACTCAGCAAATTTGAAGATGATCGGATAAAAACTGTAGGAGGAGTTCGTTAAAGTACGAGGCCTGAAAATGGCAAAAACTGCACAAAAATCGTACAGGAAATTCAATATAACGGACTTCCTGTTGGGTTTCGGATGTTGCACCAGGAGACTTTTTTGTAGGTATTGGTGTGTTACATATGTGTATCGAGTTTCGTACATGTACGAGAAACGTAGCTCGAGGCGCACTCCGTTGAAATTTTATAGGTGGCGCTATCGAGCCATTTTGCCACACCCACTTTTGAAAACCATATCAGATGTAAATTTTCGCCAGGTCTGATGCGTGTGCAAAGTTTCGTGAGTTTTCGGGCATGTTTAGGCCCTCAAAAAGACTTTTCATTTTGGAGAAGAAGAAGAAGAATAATAATAAACGGAGCAATTCCAATAGGGTCCTCGCACTGTAGTGCTCGGGCCCTAATTAAAGCTGCAAGCAGCGATGGTAGGGCCCTCGCACTCGGGCTCACCGCCAATCGGTGGCGAATGGTGGGCACTATGCTATTAACACAGTAAATGTAGGAGGAATATGTCAAAGTCATTGATATGTGCCAATCTTCCTGCTGCCAGCTGGTGGCGCTATGCCTATAACTGAATATTGGCATGCAGATGTGTTCAGGCCAGTGCTTTTATCAAACATATGAAGTTTGGTGAAGCTTGAACATGGCATGCTTGAGTGTAAGTCATGACATATCCTGCTGCCAACAGGTGGCACTATTACGAAATATTGGCTTTTAGATGTCTTCAGGCCAGGACTATTGGCAAACATGTCAAGTTTGGTGCAAATTGTACATTGCATGCTTAAGTTAGTGTAAAACAAGTAATTTGCTGTTGCCAGCTGGTGGCGCTATGACTATAACTAAATACTGGCATGTAAATGTATTCAGGCCAGGACTCTTATCAAACATATTAAGTTTGGGGCTGATTGGACATTGCATGCCTGAGTTACAGTAACTTCCTGTTTCATTGCATTAAGAGTATGCTTTAGCACTTAGCTAAATGTTGCTAACATGTTTCTAGCATGTTGCTACCCTATTTAACACTTGTTGATATTTTTAAGATGTTGCTTGGCATCCACAACAGTATTAAACATGTGACTTCCTGTTGCCAGTAGGTGGTACTATGACTATAACTGAATATGGGCATGGGCTTGTGTTCAGACCAGGACTCTTATCAAACATATTAAGCTTGGGTCAGATTGGACATTGTATGCATGAGTTACACTTATTTTTCTTTGTATTAATATCATGCTTTAGCTCTTAGCTAAGTGTTGCTAGCATGTTTTAACATGATTCTAGCATGATGCTAGCCTATTTAAAAATTGCTAACGCTTTTTAATATGTTGCTAGGAGTCCGTAACACCTTTAAACGACACTTCCTGTTGTCAGAAGGTGGCGCTGTGACTATAACTGAATATGGGCATGTATATATCTTCAGGCCAGGAGTCTTATCAAACATGTGAAGTTTGGGGATGATTGGACATTGCATGCCTGAGTTACAGTAACTTCCTGTTTTATGTCTTTAACAACATGCTTTAGCACTAAGTAAGTGTTGCTAGCATGTTTGAGTACGTTTTAAACTAGTTTAGCACTCAATGGCTTTTTTAGTGTGTTGCTAATAGTGTGTCACAGTGTTAAACATGTCACTTCCTGTTGACAGTAGGTGGCGCTATAACTATAACTGAATATTGGCATGTAGACATCTTCAGGCCAGGACTGTTATCAAACATGTGAAGTTTGGGGCTGATTGGACATTGCATGCCTGAGTTACAGTAACTTCCTGTTTCATTGCATTAAGAGCATGCTTTAGCACTTAGCTAAATGTTGTTAACATGTTATAGCATGTTTCTAGCATGTTGCTACCCTTTTTAACAGTTGTTGAATTTTTTTAAAATGTTGCTAGGCATCCACAACAGTATTAAACATGTGGCTTCCTGTTACCAGCTGGTGGCGCTATGACTATAACTGAATACAGGCATGGGCGTGTGTTTAGGCCAGGATTCTTATCAAACATGTTAAGTTTGGGGCTGATTGGACATGGTATGCCTGAGTTAGAGTAACTTCCTGTTTTATTGTATAATTAGCATGCTTTAGCATATTAGCTAAGTGTTGCTAACATGCTTTATTATTTTTGTAGCATCTTGAATATTAAGTTTGGGTCAGATTCAACAGTATATACATGAGTTACAGCAATTTCCTTTTGTATTTGTATTAATAGCATGCTTTAGCTCTTAGCTAAGTGTTGCTAGCATGTTTTAGCATGTTTGTAGCATGTTGCTAGCCTATTTAAGACTTGTTAACGCTTTTCAATATGTTGCTAAGAGTCCGTAACAGTGTTAAACATGTCATTTCCTGTTGTCAGCAGGTGGCGCTATGACTATAACTGAATTTAGGCACTGACGTGTGTTCAGGACCGGACTGTGATCAAACATGTGAAGTTTGAGGCAGATCGGACATTGTATGCCTGAGTTATAGCAACTTCCTTTTTCATGGCGAAACATCAAAGTTTGTCAGGCCGCCACGGACACGCCCTTCGACGAAAACTCTAAAGCTTCGCAATTTAACATCGCAAAGGCCTTATGATGACACTCAGCAAATTTGAAGATGATCGGATAAAAACTGTAGGAGGAGTTCGTTAAAGTACGAGGCCTGAAAATGGCAAAAACTGCACAAAAATCGTACAGGAAATTCAATATAACGGACTTCCTGTTGGGTTTCGGATGTTGCACCAGGAGACTTTTTTGTAGGTATTGGTGTGTTACATATGTGTACCGAGTTTCGTACATGTACGAGAAACGTAGCTCGAGGCGCACTCCGTTGAAATTTTATAGGTGGCGCTATCGAGCCATTTTGCCACACCCACTTTTGAAAACCATATCAGATGTAAATTTTCGCCAGGTCTGATGCGTGTGCAAAGTTTCGTGAGTTTTCGGGCATGTTTAGGCCCTCAAAAAGACTTTTCATTTTGGAGAAGAAGAAGAAGAAGAATAATAAACGGAGCAATTCCAATAGGGTCCTCGCACTGTAGTGCTCGGGCCCTAATAATAATAATTAAAGCTGCAAGCAGCGATGAACGGGCCCTCGCACACGGGCTCACCGCCGAACGGTGGCTTTAGGAACACAGAAAACGGTGGGCAGTATGCTTTTAATACAGTAAATGTAGGAAAAATAGATCAAAGTCACTTAAATGTGCCAAACTTCCTGCTGCCAGCTGGTGGCGCTATGCCTATACCTGATTATTGGCATGTAGATGTGTTCAGGCCAGCACTTTCATCAAACATATGAAGTTTGGTGCAGATTGACCTTGGTATGTGTGAGTTAGTGCAAGATATGATATATCCTGCTGCCAATAGGTGGCACTATAATAATATCTGTATATTGGCCTTTAGATGTCTTCAGGCCAGGACTCTTACCAAACATGTGAAGTTTGAGGCAGATCGGACATTTTATGGCTGAGTTATAACAACTTTTATGTCCATGGCGAAACATCAAACTTTGTCAGGCCGCCATGGACACGCCCTTTAACGAAAACTCAAGATCTTCACAATTTAACATCTCTAAGGCCTCGAGATCAGACTGACCAAATATAATGTTGATATCATTAAATCTCTAGGAGGAGTTTGGTACAAGTCATTTCCTGTTGCCAACAGGTGGCGCTGTGATTATAATAGAATATAGTCCTTCAGATTGGTTCAGGCCAGGACTCTTATCGAACATGTGAAGTTTGAGGCAAATCGGACATTTTATGGCTGAGTTATAACAAGATTTATATCCATGGCGAGACCACGAAATTTGCCAGGCCGCCACAGACACGCCCTTCAACGAAAACTCAAGATCTTCGCAATTAAACATCGCTAAAGCCTTTTTATTAGACTGACCGATTTTGGTGTTGATCTGATTAAATCTCCAGGAGGAATTTGTTGCAGAGTACAGCATGACACTTCCTGGTGCCTGCAGGTGGCGCTATGAGTAAAACTGAATATGGGCATGTAGATGTCTTCAGGTCAGGAGTGTTATCACACATGTGAAGTTTGGGACAGATCGGACATTTTATGCCTAAGTTATAGCAACTTCCTTTTTCATGGCGAAACATCGAAATTTGCGAGGCCGCCACGGACACGCCCTTTGATGAAAACTCTAGATCTTCACAATTTAACGTCACAAAGGGCTTTAGATTAGACTCACCAAATTTGCTGTTGATCGGAGTAAATCTCTAGGAGGAGTTCGTTCAAGTACGATGCCTGAAAATGGCAAAAATGACACAAATTTTGCTAAGAAAATTAATAATAACCGACTTTCTGTTGGGTTTCGGATTTTGTCCCAGGAGGCTTTTTTGTAGGTATTGGTGAGCTACATGTGTGTACCGATTTTCATGCATGTACGTGAATCATAGCTGAAAGCGCACACCGCGGAACGTGTAAAGGTGGCGCTATCGAGCCGTTTTGCCACACCCATCTCTGAAACTCATATCAGACATCCATTTTCGCCAGGTTTGATGTGTGTGCAAAGTTTCATGAGTTTTCGGGTATGTTTAGGCCCTCAAAAATGCGATTCATTCCGGAGAAGAAGAATAATAATTAAAGCTGCGAGCAGCGATGAACGGGCCCTCGCACCCGGGCTCACCGCCGACCAGTGGCTTCAGGAAAACAGCAAACGGGGGGCAGTATGCTTTTAATACAGTAAATGTAGGAGAAATATGTCAAAGTCACTTAAATGTGCCAAACTTGCCGCTGCCAGCTGGTGGCGCTATGCCTATAACTGATTATTGGCATGTAGATGTGTTCAGGCCAGCACTATTATCAAACATATGAAGTTTGGTGCAGATTGACCTTGGTATGTTTGAGTTAGTGAAATATATGAGATATCCTGCTGCCAACAGGTGGCGCTATGATAATATCTGAATATTGGTCTTTAGGTGTCTTCAGGCCAGGACTCTTACCAAACCTGTGAATTTTGTGGCAGATCAGACATTTTCAGGCTAAGTTATAACCACTTCTATGTCTATGCAGAAACATCAAACTTTGTCAGGCCACCACGGACATGCCCTTTAATGAAAACTCAAGATCTTCACAATTTAACATCTCTAAGGCCTCAAGATCAGACTGACCAAATATAATGTTGATTTAACTAAATGCAATCAATGCAAGGACTTCAGATAAATGCCAACTGTGAACCAGTATGCTACAAATTGCCTATTTTCTGATGATGATGATAAGAACATGATTCATGATGATAGCAAAATGTTATTATTGCTTGCTTTACGTCCACCACTTCTGCTTAAATGTCATTGTTACCTATCTGAACAATTTTTGTGTGGATATTGCTTTGCTGGTGACTCCTGTTATAAGACATCACTCTTAAGTGCTACATAACTAAGAATCAATAAGGAAGACGGTGCCCAGTTGGCACATGCATTCACAGTAACCATCTGCTAGTTTTGATTTTAAGTTTACAGAATTGAAAGGGTTACACTTTAAAATCAACACACAGACACATACACACAAAATATAAAATGTTGCCATCCAGTTTCATTTGTTAAAATTAACTATATTAGTTAACATGACCAATAAATAAATAGCATTTATTAATGTTAATTAATATTAAGCTAAAAAAAGTATTCATATAAAGTTTATGTACTGTGAATTAACATGAACATGAACACAGTTCATGTGGGTGTACAGCAATACACAATAAAGTGCTCTATAAACGCTTCATTCTTTCAAAATATCTTTAAAAATCAAGTTGAGTATTTTAACGGGGTGATATATATATATATATATATAACTGATCTTAAAATTATGGTTTTCAGATGTTTTGAAGAGATAACAGTAACGTTTGTTTTGTTGTCAAAGTCTGTCTTAATTTTTTATTATTATTATTTTATATTCAATAAATAACACTATGTAAATATTGTCTATCAATGAAGATAAATTGATCATGCTAAAAAGTTGTATTTTTAAATCTTTTGCTATGTGACTGAATAGGACAAGTTCATGGTACAGTTAAGTAAAAAATAAATAAAAAACAACAACTGCAAAATACGAACAATGAAAGACTTAGTGACCCTTTATATTTTCTCAAAATATCAGACTCTCAAAGATCAGACATATTTATGTAATTACAATACATACAGTATGTGCATTTTTTGTTCAAAGATGGTCTGTAGGATGGCTCTCTACTCTGTCACCCTCTCTGCCTCTCACCCCTCCCCCCTGCAATAATGAGCTTCTCTGTGCCTGACTGAACGCACACACATACTCTAGAGACATTCACCAGAGTGACAGCAGGTTTCTGAGTTATTTTTTTAATTTTATTTAATTCATTGAAGCTTGTATAAAATTTATATTTCCAGCACTTGCTCAGAATGATTAGATCTCTGTGTGAAAAAAGTTTTAAAGAGTTTGGATGCTGCACTTTAAAGATATAAAAAATTAGGGTTATGTTTTTTACTACATCTTTAAAAAATCACCACGTCAACACCGTTCGAGATATCCAAAATCCGCTCGCAATTTAACATCTTCAGAATCTTCTCTTCATGTTAAAAAAGTTTGGTGTGAACAGCTGGTTGTTCTTAGGAGTAGTGTGAATTTGTTTACAGCCTGATTTTTCAAAAAATCCACCTTCAAATCAAAATAGCCGGCTTTCTGTTGGTCTTAGCTAATGAGTTTGATTTAGAAAGTTGTCCAGATTGATGAGAGCAATATAAGTACAGAGTTTGGTGACTGTAGGAAAAACTAACCCCCCAACTTTTGTCAAAAGATGGCGCTATAGAGTGCCTGCTCCACGCCCATTTATGACCTTTTGCCAGTGTCTAACTATAATTAATATTGATGTGTGTGTTGAGTTTCATGAAATTCTAAGCATGTTATCTGCCTCGAAAAGACAGGAATGTAATTTTAAAGTTTGACACGTTGCCATGGCAACAGCATTTGATTTATCATCGACCCCTTTACATATTCTTTATCGGCCGTGTTTTGACATGATTTTGATGAAGTTTAAAGAAAATCGAGTAAAATTAAGAGGCTGATTTCAAAGCATTTTGAAAATGACACGTTTCCTGCTGCCAGTTGGTGGCGCTATAACTTTGACTCATAATAGTCACATTTATGGAATCGGCATCATACAAGGAACAAACTGGTGAAGTTCCATCAGAATCAGGCAATGTGTGCAACAGTTATTAGACACTTCCTGTTTCTCATTTCTCGCCATAACTTTGTCGCCTTGCCACGGCCAAACCGTTCGAGATATCAAAAATCTCCTCGCAATTTAGCGTCCCCAATGTCTTGAGATCATGCTGACCGAGTTTGGTGACAATCCCATGGAATTCCTGGGAGGAGTACGTTAAATTCCAGAGCATGCGCTTTTTAAACAGCCCTAAATATCTCACTTCCTGTTGCGTGGAGCCCATGACATAGAGTACAAAAGTTGTTCAGCTCGATGAGTTCTATATGTGTACCGAGTTTCATATCAATACGCGCAAGTATGTGTGCGCAGTACATCAAGTTTTCAAACTGTGTTCCAGGGGGCGCTGTAGAGGCCCTGAACCACGCCCGGGTCCCAGCCTCTGTGGCGTCCGGACGACGGCAGATTCCGACGTGTGTGCAAATTTTCAAGAGTTTTTGAGTATGTTAAGGCCCCCAAAAGTGCCCCAACGGTTGAAAAAAAATAAAAATAAAAAAAAAAAAAAAAAAACAAATAAGAATCCTTAGAAGAACAATAGGGCCTTCGCCCTTTTGGGCTCGGGCCCTAATAATAATAATAAACGAAGCAGATCCAATAGGGTCCTCACACCATCGGTGCTCGGGCCCTAATAAACGGAGCAGATTCAATAGGGTCCTCACACCATCGGTGCTCGGGCCCTAATAATAATTAAAGCTGCAAGCAGCGTTGACCGGGCCCTCGCCGTCTGGCAGTCGCCATCCCGATAGCATCAGGAAAACGGTGCCCAGTTGGCACATGCATTCACAGTAACCCTTTGGACTAACCCTAACTGTCTCTCCTCCTGTATGACTCTTTCTCTTGCCACCCATCCCCCCTCCTTACACTCAGCCACTTACCACACAAACACACACATAGAGTGCAGAGCAGAGTGAGATCAGTTATGTTTTTTAATTTTCTTTCATTCGTGGAGTTTTGTATAATTATGAAATGAACTGTGTTTAATCAGAATGAATAGTTATTTGTATGAAAAAAGTTTCAAAGAGTTAGGATGCTGCACTTTAAATATATAATAAATTATTGAAAATTGAAAATGGAAAATGAAATTCTAGGCACGCTATCTGCCTCAAAAACCCAGGAAACAAATATTTGAATGTATTTTGTATTTTTATTTATTTGCCATGGCAACAGCATTTGATGCATCAGAGACGCCTTTACAGACTCTCATCGGCCGTGTTTTTACATCATTCTGATGAAGTTTGAAGAAAATCGAGTACAAATATATTGTTCGTTGTTCGTTCGTGTGTTAGTTCATTAACCATTGTTAACAAAAAAGACCCTATTTTAAATAGTTACCATGTTTTATGATCTACAACCATTTTTAAATATTATTTTAATGATCCATAAGCATCTGTGAAATAATTATAAACAAATATATTAAAAATAAATACATATTAACTTAGTTGATGTATTTGTTTCTCATTCTAATTAAGTGAACTGAGCAGTATAGTGTCATACTTATAAGATTTTTTGTTCTATCAGTGAGAGTCTATATATGTATATAAATCATATAATTTTTCCTTAAAAGATTAAAAAAAAGATTTTAATGCTCTTTAAGCACCTATACAAAATAACTATGTAAAAGTACACTGACAGAACAGTATATATCAACTGATTCTATGGATTATTTTCATTCTTATACACTGAGAATGAGCTAAATAGCATTAGAGGTCAAACGATTCCTTATCTTATGAGGACCTCTAGTGTTCATCCCTGGTACTAGAGCTTTAATCTGACAATTTATATGACACTTTTAATGTTTTTGGGGCCTCTGAGCATGATAACATTTTGAAACTACACGTATTTCCTAAGAATTTCTTGTTCTTTATATGTAAAAAGTTTTGATGAGTTAGAATAATGCAATTTAAAGATATATGGAAATAACTCTCCATCTTTTTTACTGTTACATTCATAAATCACCACATCAACACCGTTCAAGATATCCCAAAGCCGTTCACATTTTAACATCTTCAGTATCTTGGCACCATGTTGACAAAGTTTGGTGTCTGATTCTGCTATGAGTGATATGAATTTATTCAGCTATATTTTTCCAAAAATCCACATTCAAATCAAAATAGCTGACTTCCTGTTGGTCGTAGCTAATGGGTGTAAATTTTTTGCAAAAAAAATCTGGTGACCAAAAATTATTAGGCTGTAGTTAAGAATTGTTAGTTTTATGGACAATTAGAATGTTTTGTATATGCAGACAAGGGCTTTATGATGGGCCTGATTTGAATTTAGAAAAAAATATATATTTCTTAAACATGTTTGAAGTTCTTAATAGATTTCACTGTTGCACATTTAGTCTTTTTATTTTTTTACAGTAATGTGCATTTTGCAGTTTGTTTACATGGTGTACATTGGATGCACATATTTATGACTTCTTGTTACAGTATTCATTTAAAATAAAAGTTGTTTAAAATAAACAACTGTGTGCACCCTATTATTAATGTAGATGTGTATTTCAGTAATAAACTTAAGTAGGGGAGTTTTAAGTTACCAGCATTTATATCAAAATAGTGATCCCATGTCTGCAAAACTAACATTTTAAATGAAATATTGATAGCTAATCGATATCGAATCGAATTGAATCGAATCGAAACCATAAAAATAACAATTGAATAGAATTGCCAAATTGGTCACAATACCCAGCCCTAATTCACATCCTAATGAATAAACAACCAAGAGTTTAAATATTCCCTTCTATCTCCTCCTCTCTGACTCTCACTTTCCACCCATCCCCCCTCCCCACTGTCACCCTAACACTCAAAAAACACACACCCACTTACCACGCACACACATAAGTGCAGAGCAGAGAGGGATCCGATTTGTTTTTTAATTTTCATTAATTCATAGATCTTTGTATAATTATGAAATGAACGGTGTCTGATCAGAATGACTAGTAGTCTGTATGAAAAAAGTTTCAAAGACTTTGGATGCTGCACTTTAAAGATATAATAAAATTACGGCTATCTTTTTTTACTCCGATTTCAATCAATCACCACATCAACACCGTTCAAGATATCCTAAATCTGCTCGCAATTTAGAATCTTCAGAATGTTGGCATCATGTCAAAAAAGTTTGGTGTGAATTGGTTGGTTTTCCCGAGAGAAGTATATAAAATTCCACAGCCTGATTTTTCCAAATATCCACATTCAAATCAAAATAGCCGACTTCCTGTCGATCGTAGCTAATGGGTGTAAATTAGAAATGTTTCTGGCTTGATGAGATCAATATATGTACCGAGTTTGGTGACTGTAGGACAAACTAAACCCCCAACTTTTGTCAAAAGGTGGCGCTATGGAGCGCCTGCTCCACGCCCATTTATGGGCTTTTATCAGTGTCTAAATATCATTAATACAGATGTGTGTGTGAAGTTTCATGAAATTCTGAGTATTTTAAGTGGCTCCAAAACACAAAAATCTAAAGTTAAAGTTTGACACGTTGCCATGGCAACATGATAAAAGTTATCGATAATGCAATTCACAGATTCTCATTGGCTGTGTTTCAACATTATTGAGATGAAGATTGAAGCAAATTGAGTAAAATTAAGAGGTTGATTTAAAAGCATTTAGAAAACGTTGCGCTTTGTGCTGCCAGTTGGTGGCGCTATAACTTTGACTCCTAATAGTCACATCTCTGTGATCGGCATCATAAGATGAACAAACTGCTGAAGTTTGGTCAAAATCAGACAAAGTGTGTTAAAGTTATTAGACACTTCCTGTTTCTCATTTCTCGCCATAACTTTGTCGCCCTGCCACGGCCAAACCGTTCAAGATATCAAAAATCCCCTGGCAATTTTGCGTCCCCAATGTCTTGAGATCATGCTGACCGAGTTTGGTGGCCATCGGTGGAAAGGTCTAGGAGGAGTATTTCAAATTCCATTGCATGCGCTTTTTAGACATCCCTGAATAGCTGACTTCCTGTTTGGTGAAGCACGGACTGTGAGCACGGAAGTTGTTCGGCCCGATGAGGTCTATATGTGTATGAATTTTGGTGACTGTAGATCAATTGGTGTCCGCTCCAGAGTCCCTCAAAAGTCGCAATTTTTAACGCTGTGCCACGCCCCCCCCCCAGGTGACCCCCCCATGTCAAAGTCTGTCCGGCCCTGATGGCCGCAGGTTCCAATGTGTGTGCAAATTTTCAAGAGTTTTCGTGTATGTTAAGGGCCCCAAAATCCCCCAAAACATTGAAAAAAAAATAATAATAATAATAATCCTTAGAAAAACAATAGGGCCTTCGCCCTTTTGGGCTCGGGCCCTAATAATAAACGAAGCAGATCCAATAGGGTCCTCACACCATCGGTGCTCGGGCCCTAATTAAAGCTGCAAGCAGCGATGGTAGGGCCCTCGCACTCGGGCTCACCGCCGATCGGTGGCGAATGGTGGGCACTATGCTATTAACACAGAAAATGTAGGAGGAATATGTCAAAGTCATTGATATGTGCCAATCTTCCTTCTGCCAGCTGGTGGCGCTATGCCTATAACTGAATATTGGCATGCAGATGTGTTCAGGCCAGCGCTTTTATCAAACATATGAAGTTTGGTGAAGCTTGAACATGGCATGCCTGAGTTACAGTAACTTCCTGTTTCATTGCATTAAGAGTATGCTTTAGCACTTAGCTAAATGTTGCTAACATGTTTCTAGCATGTTGCTACCCTATTTAACACTTGTTGATATTTTTAAAATGTTGCTTGGCATCCACAACAGTATTAAACATGTGACTTCCTGTTGCCAGCAGGTGGCACTATCACTATAACTGAATATGGGCATGGGCTTGTGTTCAGACCAGGACTCTTATCAAACATATTAAGCTTGGGTCAGATTGGACATTGTATGCATGAGTTACACTGATTTTTCTTTGTATTAATATCATGCTTTAGCTCTCAGCTAAGTGTTGCTAGCATGTTTTAACATGATTCTAGCATGATGCTAGCCTATTTAAAACTTGCTGACGCTTTTTAATATGTTGCTAGGAGTCCGTAACACCATTAAACGTCACTTCCTGTTGTCAGCAGGTGGCGCTGTGACTATAACTTAATATGGGCATGTATATATCTTCAGGCCAGGAGTCTTATCAAACGTGAAGTTTGGGGCTGATTGGACATTGCATGTCTGAGTTACAGTAACTTCCTGTTTTATGTCTTTAACAACATGCTTTAGCACTAAGTAAGTGTTGCTAGCATGTTTGAGTACGTTTTAAACTAGTTTAGCACTCAATGGCTTTTTTAGTGTGTTGCTAATAGTGTGTCACAGTGTTAAACATGTCACTTCCTGTTGACAGTAGGTGGCGCTATAACTATAACTGAATATTGGCATGTAGATATCTTCAGGCCAGGACTGTTATCAAACATGTGAAGTTTGGGGCTGATTGGACATTGCATGCCTGAGTTACAGTAACTTCCTGTTTCATTGCATTAAGAGTATGCTTTAGCACTTAGCTAAATGTTGCTAACATGTTATAGCATGTTTCTAGCATGTTGCTACCCTGTTTAACAGTTGTTGAATTTTTTTTAAATGTTGCTAGGCATCCACAACAGTATTAAACATGTGGCTTCCTGTTACCAGCTGGTGGCGCTATGACTATAACTGAATACGGGCATGGGCGTATGTTTAGGCCAGGATTCTTATCAAACATGTTAAGTTTGGGGCTGATTAGACATTGTATGCCTGAGTTAGAGTAACTTCCTGTTTCATTGTATTATTAGCATGCTTTAGCATATTAGCTAAGTGTTGCTAGCATGCTTTATTATTTTTGTAGCATGTTGAATATTAAGTTTGGGTCAGATTCAACATTATATACATGAGTTACAGCAATTTCCTTTTGTATTTGTATTAATAGCATGCTTTAGCTCTTAGCTAAGTGTTGCTAGCATGTTTTAGCATGTTTGTAGCATGTTGCTAGCCTATTTAAGACTAGTTAACGCTTTTCAATATGTTTCTAGGAGTCCGTAACAGTGTTAAACATGTCATTTCCTGTTGTCAGCAGGTGGCGCTATGACTATAACTAAATATGGGCACTAACGTGTGTTCAGGACCGGACTGTCATCAAACATTTGAAGTTTGAGGCAGATCGGACATCGTATGCCTGAGTTATAGCAACTTCCTTTTTCATGGCGAAACATCAAAGTTTGTCAGGCCGCCACGGACACGCCCTTCGACGAAAACTCTAAAGCTTCGCAATTTAACATCGCAAAGGCCTTATGATGACACTCAGCAAATTTGAAGATGATCGTATAAAAACTGTAGGAGGAGTTCGTTAAAGTACGAGGCCTGAAAATGGCAAAAACTGCACAAAAATCGTACAGGAAATTAAATATAACGGACTTCCTGTTGGGTTTCGGATGTTGCACCAGGAGAATTTTTTGTAGGTATTGGTGTGTTACATGTGTGTACCGAGTTTCGTACATGTACGTGAAACGCAGCTCGAGGCGCACTCCGTTGAAATTTTATAGGTGGCGCTATCGAGCCATTTTGCCACACCCACTTTTGAAAACCATATCAGATGTAAATTTTCGCCAGGTCTGATGCGTGTGCAAAGTTTCGTGAGTTTTCGGGCATGTTTAGGCCCTCAAAAAGACTTTTCATTTTGGAGAAGAAGAAGAATAATAATTAAAGCTGCAAGCAGCGTTGACCGGGCCCTCGCCGTCTGGCAGTCGCCATCCCGATAGCATCAGGAAAACTGTGCCCAGTTGGCACATGCATTCACAGTAACCCTTTGGACTAACCCTAACTGTCTCTCCTCCTGTCTGACTCTTTCTCTTGCCACCCATCCCCCCTCCTTACACTCAGCCACTTACCACACAAACACACACATTGAGTGCAGAGCAGAGTGAGATCAGATTTGTTTTTTTAATTTTCTTTCATTCGTGGAGTTTTGTATAATTATGAAATGAACTGTGTTTAATCAGAATGAATAGTTATTTGTATGAAAAAAGTTTCAAAGAGTTAGGATGCTGCACTTTAAATATATAATAAATTATTGAAAATTGAAAATGGAAAATGAAATTCTAGGCACGCTATCTGCCTCAAAAACCCAGGAAACAAATATTTGAATGTATTTTGTATTTTTATTTATTTGCCATGGCAACAGCATTTGATGCATCAGGGACGCCTTTACAGACTCTCATCGGCCGTGTTTTTACATTATTCTGATGAAGTTTGAAGAAAATCGAGTACAAATATATTGTTCGTTGTTCGTTCGTGTGTTAGTTCATTAACCATTGTTAACAAAAAAGACCCTATTTTAAATAGTTACCATGTTTTATGATCTACAACCATTTTTAAATATTATTTTAATGATCCATAAGCATCTGTGAAATAATTATAAACAAATATATTAAAAATAAATACATAATAACTTAGTTGATGTATTTGTTTTCTCATTCTAATTAAGTGAACTGAGCAGTATAGTGTCATACTTATAAGATTTTTTGTTCTATCAGTGAGAGTCTATATATGTATATAAATCATATAATTTTTCCTTAAAAGATTAAAAAAAGATTTTAATGCTCTTTAAGCACCTATACAAAATAACTATGTAAAAGTACACTGACAGAACAGTATATATCAACTGATTCTATGGATTATTTTCATTCTTATACACTGAGAATGAGCTAAATAGCATTATTGTTCAAACGATTCCTTATCTTATGAGGACCTCTAGTGTTCATCCCTGGTACTAGAGCTTTAATCTGACAATTTATATGACACTTTTAATGTTTTTTGGGGCCTCTGAGCATGATAACATTTTGAAACTACACGTATTTCCTAAGAATTTCTTGTTCTTTATATGTAAAAAGTTTTGATGAGTTAGAATAATGCAATTTAAAGATATATGGAAATAACTCTCCATCTTTTTTACTGTTACATTCATAAATCACCACATCAACACCGTTCAAGATATCCCAAAGCCGTTCACATTTTAACATCTTCAGTATCTTGGCACCATGTTGACAAAGTTTGGTGTCTGATTCTGCTATGAGTGATATGAATTTATTCAGCTATATTTTTCCAAAAATCCACATTCAAATCAAAATAGCTGACTTCCTGTTGGTCGTAGCTAATGGGTGTAAATTTTTTGCAAAAAAAATCTGGTGACCAAAAATTATTAGGCTGTAGTTAAGAACTGTTAGTTTTATGGACAGTTAGAATGTTTTGTATATGCAGACAAGGGCTTTATGATGGGCCTGATTTGAATTTAGAAAAAAAAAAAAATTCTTAAACATGTTTGAAGTTCTTAATAGATTTCACTGTTGCACATTTAGTCTTTTTATTTTTTACAGTAATGTGCATTTTGCAGTTTGTTTACATGGTGTACATTGGATGCACATATTTATGACTTCTTGTTACAGTATTCATTTAAAATAAAAGTTGTTTAAAATAAACAACTGTGTGCACCCTATTATTAATGTAGATGTGTATTTCAGTAATAAACTTAAGTAGGGGAGTTTTAAGTTACCAGCATTTATATCAAAATAGTGATCCCATGTCTGCAAAACTAACATTTTAAATGAAATATTGATAGCTAATCGATATCGAATCGAATTGAATCGAATCGAAACCATAAAAATAACAATTGAATCGAATTGCCAAATTGGTCACAATACCCAGCCCTAATTCACATCCTAATGAATAAACAACCAAGAGTTTAAATATTCCCTTCTATCTCCTCCTCTCTGACTCTCTCTTTCCACCCATCCCCCCTCCCCACTGTCACCCTAACACTCAAAAAACACACACCCACTTACCACGCACACACATAAGTGCAGAGCAGAGAGGGATCAGATTTGTTTTTTAATTTTCATTAATTCATAGATCTTTGTATAATTATGAAATGAACGTTGTCTGATCAGAATGACTAGTAGTCTGTATGAAAAAAGTTTCAAAGACTTTGGATGCTGCACTTTAAAGATATAATAAAATTATGGCTATCTTTTTTTACTCCGATTTCAATCAATCACCACATCAACACCGTTCAAGATATCCTAAATCTGCTCGCAATTTAGAATCTTCAGAATGTTGGCATCATGTCAAAAAAGTTTGGTGTGAATTGGTTGGTTTTCCCGAGAGAAGTATATAAAATTCCACAGCCTGATTTTTCCAAATATCCACATTCAAATCAAAATAGCCGACTTCCTGTCGATCGTAGCTAATGGGTGTAAATTAGAAATGTTTCTGGCTTGATGAGATCAATATATGTACCGAGTTTGGTGACTGTAGGACAAACTAAACCCCCAATTTTTGTCAAAAGGTGGCGCTATGGAGCGCATGCTCCACGCCCATTTATGGGCTTTTATCAGTGTCTAAATATCATTAATACAGATGTGTGTGTGAAGTTTCATGAAATTCTGATTATTTTAAGTGGCTCCAAAACACAAAAAGCTAAAGTTAAAGTTTGACACGTTGCCATGGCAACATGATAAAAGTTATCGATAATGCAATTCACAGATTCTCATTGGCCGTGTTTCAACATTATTGAGATGAAGTTTGAAGCAAATTGAGTAAAATTAAGAGGTTGATTTAAAAGCATTTAGAAAACGTTGCGCTACGTGCTGCCAGTTGGTGGCGCTATAACTTTGAATCCTAATAGTCACATCTCTGTGATCGGCATCATAAGATGAACAAAGTGCTGAAGTTTGGTCAAAATCAGACAAAGTGTGTTAAAGTTATTAGACACTTCCTGTTTCTCATTTCTCGCCATAACTTTGTCACCCCGCCACGGCCAAACCGTTCGAGATATCAAAAATCCCCTGGCAATTTTGCATCCCCAATGTCTTGAGATCATGTTGACCGAGTTTGGTGGCCATCGGTGGAAAGGTCTAGGAGGAGTATTTCAAATTCCATTGCATGCGCTTTTTAGACATCCCTGAATAGCTGACTTCCTGTTTGGTAAAGCACGGACTGTGAGCACGGAAGTTGTTCGGCCGGATGAGGTCTATATGTGTATGGATTTTGGTGACTGTAGATCAATTGGTGTGCGCTCCAGAGTCCCTCAAAATTCGAAATTTTTAACGCTGTGCCACGCCCCCCCCCAGGTGACCCCCCCATGTCAAAGTCTGTCCGGCCCTGATGGCCGCAGGTTCCAATGTGTGTGCAAATTTTCAAGAGTTTTCGTGTATGTTAAGGGCCCCGAAAACCCCAAAAACATTGAAAAAAAAATAATAATAATAATCCTTAGAAAAACAATAGGGCCTTCGCCCTTTTGGGCTCGGGCCCTAATTAAAGCTGCAAGCAGCGATGACCGGGCCCTCGCCGTCTGTGCAGTCGCCATCCCGATAGCATCAGGAAAACGGTGCCCAGTTGGCACATGCATTCACAGTAACCCTTTGGACTAACCCTAACTGTCTCTCCTCCTCTCTGACTCTTTCTCTTACCACCCATCCCCCCTCCTTACACTCAGCCACTTACCACACAAACACACATATAGAGTGCAGAGCAGAGTGAGATCAGATATGTTTTTTAATTTTCTTTCATTCGTGGAGTTTTGTAAAATTATGAAATGAACTGTGTTTGATCAGAATGAATAGTTATTTGTCTGAAAAAAAGATTCAAAGAGTTAGGATGCTGCACTTTAAATATATAATAAATCATTGAAAATTGAAAATGGAAAATGAAATTCTAAGCACGCTATCTGCCTTAAAAACACAGGAAACAAATATTTGAATGTATTTTTTATTTTTATTTATTTGCCATGGCAACAGCATTTGATGCATCAGGGACGCCTTTACAGACTCTCGTCGGCCGTGTTTTTACATTATTCTGATGAAGTTTGAAGAAAATCGAGTACAAATATATTGTTCGTTGTTCGTTCGTGTTTGTTAGTTCATTAACCATTGTTAACAAAAGAGACCCTATTTTAAATAGTTACCATGTTTTATGATCTACAACCATTTTTAAATATTATTTTAATGATCTATAAGCATCTGTGAAATAATTATAAACAAATATATTAAAAATAAATACATATTAACTTAGTTGATGTATTTGTTTCTCATTCTAATTAAGTGAACTGAGCAGTATAGTGTCATACCTATAAGATTTTTTATTCTATCAGTGAGAGTGTATATATGTATATAAATCATATAATTTTTCCTTAAAAGATTAAAAAAAGATTTTAATGCTCTTTAAGCACCTATACAAAATAATTATGTAAAAGTACATTGACGGTACAGTATATATCAACTGATTCTATGGATTATTTTCATTCTTATACACTGAGAATGAGCTAAATAGCATTAGAGGTCAAACGATTCCTTATCTTATGAGGACCTCTAGTGTTCATCCCTGGTACTAGAGCTTTAATCTGACAAATTTATATGACACTTTTAATGTTTTTGGGGCCTCTGAGCATGACAACATTTTGAAACTACACGTATTTCCTAAGAATTTCTTGTTCTTTATATGTAAAAAGTTTTGATGAGTTAGAATAATGCAATTTAAAGATATATGGAAATAACTCTTCATCTTTTTTACTGTTACTTTCATAAATCACCACATCAACACCATTCAAGATATCCCAAAGCCGTTCACAATTTAACATCTTCAGTATCTTGGCATCATGTTGACAAAGTTTGGTGTGCACTGTCTGATTCTGCTATGAGTGATATGAATTTATTCACAGCTATATTTTTCCAAAAATCCACATTCAAATCAAAATAGCTGACTTCCTGTTGGTCGTAGCTAATGGGTGTAAATTAGAAAGTTGTCCGGCTTGATGAGACCAATATACTGACCAAGTTTGATGTCTGTAGCTACAACTAACCCTCCAACTTTTGTCAAAAGGTGGCGCTATAGAGTGTCTCCAACAAATCACCACATCAACACCGTTCAAGATATCCCAAAGCCGTTCACAATATAGGGAACATTTTCCCTATATTCTGAGGATGATGATAAGAACATGTAATTCATGATGATAACAAAATGTTATTATTGCTTGCTTTACGTCCACCACTTCTGCTTAAATGTCATCGTTACCTATCTGTTCCATTTGTGTGTGGACATTGCTTTGCAGGTGACTCCTGTTATAAGATATCACTTTTAAGCGCTACATAACTAAGAAAGAATCAATTAGGAAAACTGTGCCCAGTTGGCACATGCATTCACAGTAACCCTCAGCCAGTTTGGATTTAAAGTTTACAGAATTGAAAGGGTTAGACTTTAAAATCAACACACAGACACATACACACAATATATACAATTTTGCCATCCAGTTTCATTTGTTAACATTGTTGTTGAACAAAAATTAAACAGCATTTATTAATGTTAATTAATATTATGCTAAAAAAAGTATTCATATATTGTTTAAAGGTAAATTAGTATCTTTTAACATTACATTGTGTACAGCAATACACAATAAAGTGCTCTATAAACGCTTAATTCTTTCAAAATATCTTTAAAAATCAAGTTGAGTATTTTAATGGGGCGATATATATATATATATAACTGATCTTAAAATGATGGTTTTCAGATGTTTTGAAGATATAACCGCAAAGTTTGTTTTGTTGTCAAAGTTTGTCTTGAAATTATTAATTATTATAATTTTATATTTAATAAATAACACTATGAAAATATTGTCTACAATGAAGATAAATCACTCATGCTTAAAAGTTGTATTTTTCTTAATCTTTTGCTATGTGACTGAATAGGACAAGTTCATGGTATAGTTCAGTAAAAAATAAATAAAAAACAACAACTGCAAAATACAAACAATGAAAGACTTAATGACCCTTTCATTCAAAATATCAGACTCTCAAAGATCAGACATATTTATGTAATTAAAGTACATATATGTGCATTTCTTCCTCAAAGATGGTCTGTAGCATGGCTCTCTACTCTGTCACCCTCTCTGCCTCTCACCCCTCCCCCCTGCAATAATGAGCTTCTCTCAGCCTGACTGAACGCACATACATACAGTAGAGACATTCACCCAGAGTGACAGCAGGTTTCTGATTTCGTTTTTTAATTTTCATTAATTCATTGAAGCTTGTAGAAAATTTATATTAACAGCACTTGCTCAGAATGATTAGATCTCTGTGTGAAAAAAGTTGTAAAGAGTTTGGATGCTGCACTTTAAAGATATAAAAAAAATGACGGTTATGTTTTTTACTACATCTTTAAAAAATCACCACGTCAACACCGTTCAAGATATCCAATATCCGCTCGCAATTTAACATCTTCAGAATCTTCTCTTCATGTTAAAAAAGTTTGGTGTGAATAGCTGGTTGTTCTTAGAAGAAGTGTGAATTTGTTTACAGCCTGATTTTTCCAAAAAAACACATTCAAATGGAAATATCCGGCTTCCTGTTGGTCTTAGCTAATGAGTTTAATTTAGAAAGTTGTCCAGATTGATGAGAACAATATATGTACAGAGTTTGGTGACTGTAGGAAAAACTAACCCCCCAACTTTTGTCAAAAGATGGCGCTATAGAGTGCCTGCTCCACGCCCATTTATGACCTTTTGCCAGTGTCTAACTATCATTAATATTGATGTGTGTGTTGAGTTTCATGAAATTCTTAGCATGTTATCTGCCTCGAAAAGACAGGAATCTAATTTTAAAGTTTGACACGTTGCCATGGCAACAGCATTTGATTTATCATCGACCCCTTTACATATTCTTATCGGCCGTGTTTTGACATGATTTTGATGAAGTTTAAAGAAAATCAAGTAAAATTAAGAGGCTGATTTCAAAGCATTTTGAAAATGACACGCTTCCTGCTGCCAGTTGGTGGCGCTATAACTTTGACTTATAATAGTCACATTTATTGAATCGGCATCATACAACGAACAATCTGGTGAAGTTTCATCAGAATCCGGCAATGTGTGCAACAGTTATTAGACACTTCCTGTTTCTCATTTCTCGCCATAACTTTGTCGCCTTGCCACGGCCAAACCGTTCGAGATATCAAAAATCCCCTCGCAATTTAGCGTCCCCAATGTCTTGAGATCATGCTGACCGAGTTTGGTGACAATCGTATGGAAATCCTGGGAGGAGTACGTTAAATTCCAGAGCATGCGCTTTTTACACAGCCCTAAATATCTCACTTCCTGTTGCGTTGAGAAAATGACATAGAGTACAAAAGTTGTTCAGCTCAATGAGTTCTATATGTGTACCGAGTTTCATATGTGTACGTTCAAGTATGTGTGCTATATGGCCCTCAAAATTCCAGGGGGCGCTGTAGAGTCCCCTTGCCACGCCCCGGTACCAGCCTCTGTGACGTCCTGATGGCCGCAGATTCCGACATGTGTGCAAATTTTCAAGAGTTTTTGAGTATGTTAAGACCCCCTTAAGTGCCCGGAAGGTTAACAAAAAAAAAAAAAAATAAGAATCCTTAGAAGAACAATAGGGCCTTCGCCCTTTTGGGCTCGGGCCCTAATAAACGGAGCAATTCCAATAGGGTCCTCGCACTGTAGTGCTCGGGCCCTAATAATAATAATAATAATAATAATAATAATAATAAACGGAGCAGATTCAATAGGGTCCTCACACCATCGGTGCTCGGGCCCTAATTAAAGCTGCGAGCAGCGATGAACGGGCCCTCGCACCTGGGCTCACCGCCGACCGGTGGCTTCAGGAAATCAGCAAACGGTGGGCAGTATGCTTTTAAAACAGTAAATATAGAAAAAATATGTCATAAGTCATTTAAATGTGCCAAACTTGCCGCTGCCAGATGGTGGCGCTATGCCTATAACTGATTATTGGCATGTAGATGTGTTCAGGCCAGCACTATTATCAAACATATGAAGTTTGGTGCAGATTGACCTTGGTATGTTTGAGTTAGTGAAAGATATGATATATCCTGCTGCCAACAAGTGGCGCTATGATAATATCTGAATATTGGCCTTTAGGTGTCTTCAGGCCAGGACTCTTACCAAACCTGTGAATTTTGTGGCAGATCAGACATTTTATGGCTAAGTTATAACAACTCAATGAAAACTCAAGATCTTCACAATTTAACATCTCTAAGGCCTCAAGATCAGACTGACCAAATATAATGTTGATTTAATTAAATGCAATCAATGCAAGGACTTCAGATAATGCCAACTGTGAACCAATATGCAAAATTTTCCCTATACTCTGATGATGATGATAAGAACATGATTCATGATGATAACAAAATGTTATTATTGCTTGCTTTACGTCCACCACTTCTGCTTAAATGTCATTGTTACCTATCTGTACAAGTTTTGTGTGGATATTGCTTTGCTGGTGACTCCTCCTGTTACAAGGCATCACTCTTAAGTGCTACATAACTAAGAATCAATAAGGAAGACGGTGCCCAGTTGGCACATGCATTCACAGTAACCCTCTGCTAGTTTGGATTTTAAGTTTACAGAATTGAAAGGGTTACACTTTAAAATCAACACACAGACACATACACACAAAATATAAAATGTTGCCATCCAGTTTCATTTGTTAAAATTAACTATATTAGTTAACATGACCAATAAATAAATAGCATTTATTAATGTTAATTAATATTAAGCTAAAAGAAGTATTCATATAAAGTTTATGTACTGTGTATTAACATGAACATGAACACAGTTCATGTGGGTGTACAGCAATACACAATAAAGTGCTCTATAAATGCTTCATTCTTTCAAAATATCTTTAAAAATCAAGTTGAGTATTTTAACAGGGTGATACATATATATATATAACTGATCTTAAAATTATGGTTTTCAGATGTTTTGAAGAGATAACAGTAACGTTTGTTTTGTTGTCAAAGTTTGTCTTAATTTTTTATTATTATTATTTTATATTCAATAAATAACACTATGTAAATATTGTCTATCAATGAAGATAAATTGATCATGCTAAAAAGTTGTATTTTTTTTAAATCTTTTGCTATGTGACTGAATAGGACAAGTTCATGGTACAGTTAAGTAAAAAATAAATAAAAACAACAACTGCAAAATACGAACAATGAAAGACTTAGTGACCCTTTATATTTTCTCAAAATATCAGACTCTCAAAGATCAGACATATTTATGTAATTACAATACATATGTGCATTTTTTGTTCAAAGATGGTCTGATGGCTCTCTACTCTGTCACCCTCTCTGCCTCTCACCCCTCCCCCCTGCAATAATGAGCTTCTCTGTGCCTGACTGAACGCACACACATACTGTAGAGACATTCACCAGAGTGACAGCAGGTTTCTGAGTTATTTTTTTAATTTTCTTTAATTCATTGAAGCTTGTATAAAATTTATATTTCCAGCACTTGCTCAGAATGATTAGATCTCTGTGTGAAAAAAGTTTTAAAGAGTTTGGATGCTGCACTTTAAAGATATAAAAAATTAGGGTTATGTTTTTTACTACATCTTTAAAAAATCACCACGTCAACACCGTTCGAGATATCCAATATCCGCTCGCAATTTAACATCTTCAGAATCTTCTCTTCATGTTAAAAAAGTTTGGTGTGAACAGCTGGTTGTTCTTAGGAGTAGTGTGAATTTGTTTACTACCTGATTTTTCAAAAAATCCACCTTCAAATCAAAATATCCGGCTTTCTGTTGGTCTTAGCTAATGAGTTTGATTTAGAAAGTTGTCCAGATTGATGAGAACAATATAAGTACAGAGTTTGGTGACTGTAGGAAAAACTAACCCCCCAACTTTTGTCAAAAGATGGCGCTATAGAGTGCCTGCTCCACGCCCATTTATGACCTTTTGCCAGTGTCAAACTATCATTAATATTGATGTGTGTGTTGAGTTTCATGAAATTCTAAGCATGTTATCTGCCTCGAAAAGACAGGAATGTAATTTTAAAGTTTGACACGTTGCCATGGCAACAGCATTTGATTTATCATCGACCCCTTTACATATTCTTATTGGCCGTGTTTTGACATGATTTTGATGAAGTTTAAAGAAAATCGATTAAAATTAAGAGGCTGATTTCAAAGCATTTTGAAAATGACACGTTTCCTGCTGCCAGTTGGTGGCGCTATAACTTTGACTCATAATAGTCACATTTATGGAATCGGCATCATACAAGGAACAAACTGGTGAAGTTTCATCAGAATCAGGCAATGTGTGCAACAGTTATTAGACACTTCCTGTTTCTCATTTCTCGCCATAACTTTGTCGCCTTGCCACGGCCAAACCGTTCGAGATATCAAAAATCTCCTCGCAATTTAGCGTCCCCAATGTCTTGAGATCATGCTGACCGAGTTTGGTGACAATCCCATGGAATTCCTGGGAGGAGTACGTTAAATTCCAGAGCATGCGCTTTTTAAACAGCCCTAAATATCTCACTTCCTGTTGCGTGGAGCCCATGACATAGAGTACAAAAGTTGTTCAGCTCGATGAGTTCTATATGTGTACCGAGTTTCATATCAATACGCGCAAGTATGTGTGCGCAGTACATCAAGTTTTCAAACTGTGTTCCAGGGGGCGCTGTAGAGGCCCTGAACCACACCCGGGTCCCAGCCTCTGTGGCGTCCGGACGACGGCAGATTCCGACGTGTGTGCAAATTTTCAAGAGTTTTTGAGTATGTTAAGGCCCCCAAAAGTGCCCCAACGGTTGAAAAAAAATAAAAATAAAAAAAAAAATAAAAAAAAAAACAAATAAGAATCCTTAGAAGAACAATAGGGCCTTCGCCCTTTTGGGCTCGGGCCCTAATTAAAGCTGCAAGCAGCGTTGACCGGGCCCTCGCCGTCTGGCAGTCGCCATCCCGATAGCATCAGGAAAACGGTGCCCAGTTGGCACATGCATTCACAATAACCCTTTGGACTAACCCTAACTGTCTCTCCTCCTGTCTGACTCTTTCTCTTACCACCCATCCCACCTCCTTACACTCAGCCACTTACCACACAAACACACACATACAGTGCAGAGCAGAGTGAGATCAGATTTGTTTTTTAATTTTCTTTCATTCGTGGAGTTTTGCATAATTATTAAATAAACTGTGTTTAATCATAATGAATAGTTATGAAATGTATGAAAAAAGTTTCAAAGAGTTAGGATGCTGCACTTTAAATATATAATAAATCATTGAAAATTGAAAATGGAAAATGAAATTCTAGGCACGCTATCTGCCTCAAAAACACAGGAAACAAATATTTGAATGTATTTTGTATTTTTATTTATTTGCAATGGCAACAGCATTTGATGCATCAGGGACGCCTTTACAGACTCTCATCGGCCGTGTTTTTACATCATTCTGATGAAGTTTGAAGGAAATCGAGTACAAATATATTGTTCGTTGTTCGTTCGTGTGTTAGTTCATTAACCAATGTTAACAAAAGAGACCCTATTTTAAATAGTTACCATGTTTTATGATCTACATCCATTTTTAAATATTATTTTAATGATCTATAAGCATCTGTGAAATAATAATAAACAAATATATTAAAAATAAATACATATTAACTTAGTTGATGTATTTGTTTCTCATTCTAATTAAGTGAACTGAGCAGTATAGTGTCATACTTATAAGATTTTTTATTCTATCAGTGAGATTGTATATATGTATATAAATCATATAATTTTTCCTTAAAAGATTAAAAAAAGATTTTAATGCTCTTTAAGCACCTATACAAAATATATATGTAAAAGTACACTGACAGTACAGTCTATATCAACTGATTCTATGGATTATTTTCATTCTTATACACTGAGAATGAGCTAAATAGCATTAGAGGTCAAACGATTCCTTATCTTATGAGGACCTCTAGTGTTCATCCCTGGTATTAGAGCTTTAATCTGACAAATTTATAAGACACTTTTAATGTTTTTGGGGCCTCTGAGCATGATAACATTTTGAAACTACACGTATTTCCTAAGAATTTCTTGTTCTTTATATGTAAAAAGTTTTGATGAGTTAGAATAATGCAATTTAAAGATATATGAAAATAACTCTTCATCTTTTTTATTGTTACTTTCATAAATCACCACATCAACACCGTTCAAGATGTCCCAAAGCCGTTCACAATTTAACATCTTCAGTATCTTGGCATCATGTTGACAAAGTTTGGTGTGAACTGTCTGATTCTGCTATGAGTGATATGAATTTATTCACAGCTATATTTAAAAACACAGGAAACAAATGTTAAAGTTTGACATGTTGCCATGGCAACAGCATTTGATGTATCAAGGACCCCTTCACAGATTCTCATCGGCCGTGTTTTGATATTATTCTAATGAAGTTTGAAGCAAATTGAGTAAAATTAAGAGGTTGATTTAAAAGCGTTTTGCAAGCAACACACTTCCTGCTGCCAGTTGGTGGCGCTATAACTTTGACTCATAATAGTCACATCTCTGTGATCGGTATCATACGACGAACAAACTGCTTAAGTTTGGTCAAAATCAGATAAAGTGTGTCAAAATTATTAGACATTTCCTGTTTCTCATTTCTCGCCATAATTTGTCGCCCTGTCACGGCCAAACCGTTCGAGATACCAAAAATCCCCTGGCAATTTTGCATTCCCAATATCTTGAGATCATGCTGACCGAGTTTGGTGGCCATCGGTGGAAAGGTCTAGGAGGAGTGTTTCAAATTCCACAGCTTGATTTTTCCAAAAATCCATATTCAAATAAAAATAGCTGACTTCCTGTTGGTCGTAGCTAATGGGTGTAAATTAGAAAGTTGTCCGGCTTGATGAGTCCAATATATGTACCGAGTTTGGTGACTGTAGGACAAAGTAACCCCCCAACTTTTGTCAAAAGGTGGCGCTATGGAGCACCTGCTCCATGCCCATTTATGGGCTTTTATCAGTGTTTAACTGTCATTAATACAGATGTGTGTGTTGAGTTTCATGAAATTCTAAGCATTTTAAGTGGCTCAAAAACACAAAAAACTAAAGTTAAAGTTTGACACGTTGCCATGGCAACATGATAAAAGTTATGGATAACGCCCTTCACAGATTCTTATCGGTCGTGTTTTGACATTATTGGGATGAAGTTTGAAGCAAATTGAGTAAAATTAAGAGGCTGAGATTAAAGCGTTTCAAAAACGTCACGCTTTCTGCTGCCAGTTGGTGGCGCTATAACTTTGACCCATAATAGTCCCATCTCTATGATCGGCATCAGACGATGAACAAACTGCTGAAGTTTGGTCAAAATCAGACAAAGTATGTCAAAGTTATTAGGCACTTCCTGTTTCTCATTTCTCGCCATAAATTTGTCGCCCCGTCACGGTCAAACCGTTTGAGATATCAAAAATCCCCTGGCAATTTTGCGTCCCCAATGTCTTGAGATCATGCTGACCGAGTTTGGTGGCCATCGGTGGAAAGGCCTAGTAGGAGTATTTCAAATTCCATTGCATGCACTTTTTAGACATCCCTGAATAGCCGACTTCCTGTTTGGCGAAGCACGGACTATGAGTGTGAAATTTGTTCGGCCCGATGAGGTCTATATGTGTATGAATTTTGGTGACTGTAGGTCAACCGTTGTGCGCTCCGGAGCCCTTCAAAAGTCGCAATTTTTAACGCTGTGCCATGCCCCCCCCAGGTGACCCCCCCATGTCAAAGTCTGTCCGGCCCTGATGGCCGCAGGTTCCAATGTGTGTGCAAAGTTTCAAGAGTTTTCGTGTATGTTAAGGCCCCCGAAATCCCCCAAAACATTGAAAAAATAATAATAATAATAATAATTAAAGCTGCGAGCAGCGATGAACGGGCCCTCGCACCCGGGCTCACCGCCGACCGGTGGCTTCAGGAAAACAGCAATCGGTGGGCAGTATGCTTTTAATACAGTAAATATAGAAAAAATATGTCATAAGTCATTTAAATGTGCCAAAATTGCTGCTGCCAGCTGGTGGCGTTATGCCTATAACTGATTATTGACATGTAGATGTGTTCAGGCCAGCACTATTATCAAACATATGAAGTTTGGTGCAGATTGACCTTGGTGTGTTTGAGTTAGTGAAATATATGAGATATCCTGCTGCCAACAGGTGGCGCTATGATAATATCTGAATATTGGTCTTTAGGTGTCTTCAGGCCAGGACTCTTACCAAACCTGTGAATTTTGTGGCAGATCAGACATTTTCAGGCTAAGTTATAACCACTTCTATGTCTATGCAGAAACATCAAACTTTGTCAGGCCACCACGGACATGCCCTTTAATGAAAACTCAAGATCTTCACAATTTAACATCTCTAAGGCCTCAAGATCAGACTGACCAAATATAATGTTGATTTAATTAAATGCAATCAATGCAAGGACTTCAGATAGATGCCAACTGTGAACCAGTATGCTACAAATAAGAACATGTATTTCATGATGATAGCAAAATGTTATTATTGCTTCCTTTATATCCACCACTTCTGCTTAAATGTCATTGTTACCTATCTGTACAATTTTTGTATAATATATTTTTGTATAAAATCAATTGTTGTCATAACTAAGAATCAATAAGGAAGACGGTGCCCAGTTGGCACATGCATTCACAGTAACCATCTGCTAGTTTGGATTTTAAGTTTACAGAATTGAAAGGGTTACACTTTAAAATCAACACACAGACACATACACACAAAATATAAAATGTTGCCATCCAGTTTCATTTGTTAAAATTAACTATATCAGTTAACATGACCAATAAATAAATAGCATTTATTAATGTTAATTAATATTAAGCTAAAAAAAGTATTCATATAAAGTTTATGTACTGTGAATTAACATGAACATGAACACAGTTCATGTGGGTGTACAGCAATACACAATAAAGTGCTCTATAAACGCTTCATTCTTTCAAAATATCTTTAAAAATCAAGTTGAGTATTTTAACGGGGTGATACATATATATAACTGATCTTAAAATTATGGTTTTCAGATGTTTTGAAGAGATAACAGTAACGTTTGTTTTGTTGTCAAAGTTTGTCTTAATTTTTTATTATTATGATTTTATATTCAATAAATAACACTATGTAAATATTGTCTATCAATGAAGATAAATTGATCATGCTAAAAAGTTGTATTTTTTAAAATCTTTTGCTATGTGACTGAATAGGACAAGTTCATGGTACAGTTAAGTAAAAAATAAATAAAAAACAACAACTGCAAAAAATGAACAATGAAAGACTTAGTGACCCTTTATATTTTCTCAAAATATCAGACTCTCAAAGATCAGACATATTTATGTAATTACACTACATACAGTATGTGCATTTTGTTCAAAGATGGTCTGTAGGATGGCTCTCTACTCTGTCACCCTCTCTGCCTCTCACCCCTCCCCCCTGCAATAATGAGCTTCTCTGTGCCTGACTGAACGCACACACATACTGTAGAGACATTCACCAGAGTGACAGCAGGTTTATGAGTTCTTTTTTTAATTTTCTTTAATTCATAGAAGCTTGTATACATTTTTTATTTCCAGCACTTGCTCAGAATGATTAGATCTCTGTGTGAAAAAAGTTTTAAAGAGTTTGGATGCTGCAATTTAAAGATATAAAAATATTTTTTACTATATCTTTAAAAAATCACCACGTCCACACCGTTCAAGATATCCAAAATCCGGTCGCAATTTAACATCTTCAGAATATTCTCTTCATGTTAAAAAAGTTTGGTGTGAACAGCTGGTTGTTCTTAGAAGTAGTGTGCATTTGTTTACAGCCTGATTTTTCCAAAAATCCACATTCAAATCAAAATAGCCGGCTTCCTGTTGGTCTCAGCTAATGAGTTTGATTTAGAAATTTGTCCAAATTGATGAGATTAATATATGTACAGAGTTTAGTGACTGTAGGAAAAACTAACCCCCCAACTTTTGTCAAAAGATGGCGCTATAGAGTGCCTGCTCCACGCCCATTTATGACCTTTTGCCAGTGTCTAACTATCATAAATATTGATGTGTGTGTTGAGTTTCATGAAATTCTAAGCATGTTAACTGCCTCGAAAAGACAGGAATCTAATTTTAAAGTTTGACATGTTGCCATGGCAACAGCATTCGATTTATCATCGACCCCTTTACATATTCTTATCGGCCGTGTTTTGACATGATTTTGATGAAGTTTAAAGAAAATCGAGTAAAATTAAGAGGCTGATATCAAAGCATTTTGAAAATGACACACTTCCTGCTGCCAGTTGGTGGCGCTATAACTTTGACTCATAATAGTCGCATTTATGGAATCGGCATCATACAACGAACAAACTGGTGAAGTTTCATCAGAATCAGGCAATGTGGTCAACAGTTATTAGACACTTCCTGTTTCTCATTTCTCGCCATAACTTTGTCGCCTTGCCACGGCCAAACCGTTCGAGATATCAAAAATCTCCTCGCAATTTAGCGTCCCCAATGTCTTGAGATCATGCTGACCGAGTTTGGTGACAATCCCATGGAATTCCTGGGAGGAGTACGTTAAATTCCAGAGCATGCGCTTTTTAAACAGCCCTAAATATCTCACTTCCTGTTGCGTGGAGCCCATGACATAGAGTACAAAAGTTGTTTGGCTCAGTGAGATCTATATGTGTACCGAGTTTCATATCAATACATGCAAGTATGTGTGCGCAGTACATCAAGTTTTCAAACTGTGTTCCAGGGGGCGCTGTAGAGGCCCTGAACCACGCCCGGGTCCCAGCCTCTTTGGCGTCCTGATGGCCGCAGATTCCGACGTGTGTGCAAATTTTCAAGAGTTTTTGAGTATGTTAAGGCCCCCAAAAGTGCCCGGAAGGTTGAAAAAAAGAAAAAAAAAAAAAAAAAAAAAAAAAAAAAAAATAATAACCCTTAGAAGAACAATAGGGCCTTCGCCCTTTTGGGCTCGGGCCCTAATAATTAAAGCTGCGAGCAGCGATGAACGGGCCCTCGCACCCGGGCTCACCGCCGACCGGTGGCTTCAGGAAAACAGCAAACGGTGGGCAGTATGCTTTTAATACAGTAAATGTAGGAGAAATATGTCAAAGTCACTTAAATGTGCCAAACTTGCCGCTGCCAGCTGGTGGCGCTATGCCTATAACTGATTATTGGCATGTAGATGTGTTCAGGCCAGCACTATTATCAAACATATGAAGTTTGGTGCAGATTGACCTTGGTATGTTTGAGTTAGTGAAATATATGAGATATCCTGCTGCCAACAGGTGGCGCTATGATAATATCTGAATATTGGTCTTTAGGTGTCTTCAGGCCAGGACTATTACCAAACCTGTGAATTTTGTGGCAGATCAGACATTTTCAGGCTAAGTTATAACCACTTCTATGTCTATGCAGAAACATCAAACTTTGTCAGGCCACCACAGACATGCCCTTTAATGAAAACTCAAGATCTTCCCAATTTAACATCTCTAAGGCTTCAAGATCAGACTGACCAAATATAATGTTGATTTAACTAAATGCAATCAATGCAAGGACTTCAGATAAATGCCAACTGTGAACCAGTATGCTACAAATTCTCTATTTTCTGATGATGATGATAAGAACATGATTCATGATGATAGCAAAATGTTATTATTGCTTCCTTTACATCCACCACTTCTGCTTAAATGTCATTGTTACCTATCTGTACAATTTTTGTGTGGATATTGCTTTGCTGGTGACTCCTGTTATAAGACATCACTCTTAAGTGCTACATAACTAAGAATCAATAAGGAAGACGGTGCCCAGTTGGCACATGCATTCACAGTAACCCTCTGCTAGTTTGGATTTTAAGTTTACAGAATTGAAAGGGTTAGACTTTAAAATCAACACACAGACACATACACACAATATATAAAATGTTGCCATCCAGTTTCATTTGTTAAAATTAACTATATTAGTTAACATGACCAATAAATAAATAGCATTTATTAATGTTAATTAATATTAAGCTAAAAAAAGTATTCATATAAAGTTTATGTACTGTGAATTAACATGAACATGAACACAGTTCATGTGGGTGTACAGCAATACACAATAAAGTGCTCTATAAACTCTTCATTCTTTCAAAATATCTTTAAAAATCAAGTTGAGTATTTTAACGGGGTGATATATATATATTTATAACTGATCTTAAAATTATGGTTTTCAGATGTTTTGAAGAGATAACAGTAACGTTTGTTTTGTTGTCAAAGTTTGTCTTAATTTTTTATTATTATTATTTTATATTCAATAAATAACACTATGTAAATATTGTCTATCAATGAAGATAAATTGATCATGCTAAAAAGTTGTATTTTTTTAAATCTTTTGCTATGTGACTGAATAGGACAAGTTCATGGTACAGTTAAGTAAAAAATAAATAAAAAACAACAACTGCAAAATACGAACAATGAAAGACTAAGTGACCCTTTATATTTTCTCAAAATATCAGACTCTCAAAGATCAGACATATTTATGTAATTACAATACATATGTGCATTTTTTGTTCAAAGATGGTCTGTAGGATGGCTCTCTACTCTGTCACCCTCTCTGCCTCTCACCCCTCCCCCCTGCAATAATGAGCTTCTCTGTGCCTGACTGAACGCACACACATACTGTAGAGACATTCACCAGAGTGACAGCAGGTTTCTGAGTTATTTTTTTAATTTTCTTTAATTCATTGAAGCTTGTATAAAATTAATATTTCCAGCACTTGCTCAGAATGATTAGATCTCTGTGTGAAAAAAGTTTTAAAGAGTTTGGATGCTGCACTTTAAAGATATAAAAAATTAGGGTTATGTTTTTTACTACATCTTTAAAAAATCACCACGTCAACACCGTTCGAGATATCCAAAATCCGCTCGCAATTTAACATCTTCAGAATCTTCTCTTCATGTTAAAAAAGTTTGGTGTGAACAGCTGGTTGTTCTTAGGAGTAGTGTGAATTTGTTTACTACCTGATTTTTCAAAAAATCCACCTTCAAATCAAAATAGCCGGCTTTCTGTTGGTCTTAGCTAATGAGTTTGATTTAGAAAGTTGTCCAGATTGATGAGAACAATATATGTACAGAGTTTGGTGACTGTAGGAAAAACTAACCCCCCAACTTTTGTCAAAAGATGGCGCTATAGAGTGCCTGCTCCACGCCCATTTATGACCTTTTGCCAGTGTCTAACTATCATTAATATTGATGTGTGTGTTGAGTTTCATGAAATTCTAAGCATGTTATCTGCCTCGAAAAGACAGGAATGTAATTTTAAAGTTTGACACGTTGCCATGGCAACAGCATTTGATTTATCATCGACCCCTTTACATATTCTTATCGGCCGTGTTTTGACATGATTTTGATGAAGTTTAAAGAAAATCGAGTAAAATTAAGAGTCTGATTTCAAAGCATTTTGAAAATGACACGTTTCCTGCTTCCAGTTGGTGGCGCTATAACTTTGACTCATAATAGTCACATTTATGGAATCGGCATCATACAAGGAACAAACTGGTGAAGTTTCATCAGAATCAGGCAATGTGTGCAACAGTTATTAGACACTTCCTGTTTCTCATTTCTCGCCATAACTTTGTCGCCTTGCCACGGCCAAACCGTTCGAGATATCAAAAATCTCCTCGCAATTTAGCGTCCCCAATGTCTTGAGATCATGCCTACCGAGTTTGGTGACAATCCCATGGAATTCCTGGGAGGAGTACGTTAAATTCCAGAGCATGCGCTTTTTAAACAGCCCTAAATATCTCACTTCCTGTTGCGTGGAGCCCATGACATAGAGTACAAAAGTTGTTCAGCTCGATGAGATCTATATGTGTACCGAGTTTCATATGAGTACGTGCAAGTATGTGTGCGCAGTACATCAAGTTTTCAAACTGTGTTCCAGGGGGCGCTGTAGATGCCCTGAACCACGCCCGGGTCCCAGCCTCTGTGGCGTCCGGACGACGGCAGATTCCGACGTGTGTGCAAATTTTCAAGAGTTTTTGAGTATGTTAAGGCCCCCAAAAGTGCCCCAACGGTTGAAAAAAAAAAAAAAAAAAAAAAAAAAATAAGAATCCTTAGAAGAACAATAGGGCCTTCGCCCTTTTGGGCTCGGGCCCTAATAATAAGAAACGGAGCAGATCCAATAGGGTCCTCACACCATCGGTGCTCGGGCCCTAATAAACGGAGCAGATTCAATAGGGTCCTCACACCATCGGTGCTCGGGCCCTAATGAAAACCCCAAATTCAGTATCTCAGAAGATTAGAATATTAAGACTTTTAGATTTTTAGAAATGTTGGCCAACTGAAAAACATGAACATGAACAGTATGAGCATGTGCAGCACTCAATACTTAGTTGGGGCTCCTTTTGCCTGAATTACTGCAGTCTGTGGCACTGCTCAGGTGTTATGAGAGCCCAGGTTGCTCTGATAGTGGCCTTCAGCTCTTCTGTATTGTTGGGTCTGACACAAGGAATGCGACAGCTGAAACCCCTGTCTAGCATACGTCTGTGCGTAGTGGTTCTTGAAGCACCGACTCCAGCTGCAGTCCACTCTTTGTGAATCTCCCCCACATTTTTGAATGGCTTTTGTTTCACCATTCTCTCCAGGATGTGGTTATCCCTATTGCTTGTACACTTTTTTCTACCACATCTTTTCCTTCCCTTCGCCTCTCTATTAATGTGCTTGGCTCTGTGAACAGCCAGCCTCTTTTGCAATGACCTTTTGTGTCTTGCCCTCCTTGTGCAAAGTGTCAATGGTCGTCTTTTGGACAACTGTTAAATCAGCAGTCTTCCCCATGATTGTGTAGCCCACAGAACTAGACTGAGAGACCATTTAAAGGCCTTTGCAGGTGTTTTGAGTTAATTAGCTGATTATAATGTGGAACCAGGTGTCTTCAATACTGAACCTTTTCACAATATTCTAATTTTCTGAGATACTGAATTGGGGTTTTCATTAGTTGTCAGTTATAATCATCAAAATTAAAAGAAATAAACACTTGAAATAAATCAGTCTGTGTGGAATGAATGTATACATTATACAAGTTTCTCTTCTTGAATGGAATTAGTGAAATAAATCAACTTTTTGAAGATATTCTAATTATATGACCAACAACTGTAATGGACTTAAATGGTGCTTCGAAATTTGAACCTTCCAAATTCATTTTATATGCAGCTTCAAAGGGCTGTAAATGAAGGGTCTTGTCTACCGGAACGATCGGTCATTTTCTCAGAAAAAAAATATTTTTATATACTTTTTAAGCACTGAAACTCATCTAGTGCTAGGGCTGTGATGCGCGTTCGAGATGCTACATATTCACGTCGAAAGGTCACACGAGGTCCGGTCTGGTCATGACAGCACTGAGATTCCTGCTCCGTTGGCAATGGCTGGCATTTTCCACACTTGCACCACCTCGTCTCGTTTGCACGCGGTCTACCCGAGGCGAACGCGCAGCACAGCCCTAGTGCTAGACGAGTTTCAGTGCTTAAAAGGTATATAAAAGTATTTTTCTAAGAAAATTACAGATCGTTTCAATAGACAAGACCCTTCTTCGTTGGCTGGGATCGTTTGCAGTTCTTTGAAGCCGCATTTAAACTGCATTTCGGAGCACCATTTAAGTCCATTATATGGAGAAATTTCTAGAAATGTTTATCTCAAAAAACATAATTTCTTGACGACTGAACAAAAAAAGACAAACACCTTGGATGACAAGTGAGTAAAGTAGGCCCTATCTGTGAATTGTTGTTCTGAAAGTGAACTAAGTCTTTAAGGGGTTATTAAATAATATCTGGATGCATTTATATGGTAAAAGGTCTCCCAAATACTTGTATGTAGCACTGTGTGAATTTAAATCATGCTGCAAAACGGAGTGTGGAGTGTAATGTTCAAATAAGAGAACTGCGCTTCTAAATGTATTTATTATATATTTGGAAAAGACAAGTGAAGAACAATGGAAGTGTATACACACACTTTGAATTACTTAAGCCTTAGGCAGTTTAAAATTATCCAAAGATGCAGGAACTGTATTATACAATTTTTAGACAAAATGGCGGAAGACAACAGTTTCCCAGGTAGGATTGGTCAATAAAATGTTGAAGGTGGGGCTTTACAAAGGTGTATTTGCATGCACATTTTAGATATCTATAAAGGTATTTTGACTAGTCACATTGTTAATTTCAGATATCTACATTGAAATTCATCCTAAAGGTCCTGTAAAAAATGGTCAAATGACTGGCAGCTACAAAACAAAAACCATCAATTTAAACTTAAATATTGTAATTGAAACAAGGAAAATCTGTAAAATAACAGTTTTTATTTTTTGTAAAACATTTAATAAAAATTTCAGTAAAATTATTGTCTTTGCACAATTTCAATTAAGATATTTTACTGTAATTGTACGGTTTTTGTTTGGCAGCCGTACTTGCCAGTCATTTGACTGTTTTTTTTTTTTTTTTACAATATGTTTTTTTACGGTGTCACAAAGCTAAATGCAGAAATCTCCAAAGACAGATATTCCTAAAGTCAAAAATCAGATTGAGATATTCAGTATATTCTGTATGTTCAGATATTCAGTTCAATGTATCTCTTATAAAGTTTTGCTTAGTACAATAAAATTCAAGAAATCTACTCTTAATTTGACTAATACATTACTTTATTATTGCTTTTCAGAAATCTAATAATGTAGTTTGGATATCTTTAAAAATGATGAGTTAAAGATATTTTGAATTTAATTATTATTAGTCAAATCACATCCATTTTAGATATCTTTAATTACCTTACATATATGTTTAAATAAGATTTGACAAGTGGTAAATTAATTTCAAGATTTCTGTTAAACAAACTTAGATAAATAAAAAAAAACTGAAAAAAAAAATCCAATTCAAGATATCTTCATTTATAATCTAACTGGTAAGAAATTACTTTCAGATGTCTATAATGTATTTGGGATATCTTTAAAGATGATAAATTCAAGATAATTTGAATTACCATATATATTGAATTTTAATTTTTGGTAATTCAGTTAGAGATTCTCTAATTTAATTATCACTAGTAAAACTGCAATTTAAGACATCCCTAATTAGAATTATGGCTATTATAAAATCAGTTGATATCTTTAATTACAATTTCTACTTGTCAAAACTCGTTTTCAAGTAGAAACCAATGATTGAATATGACTAGTCGAAACAGCATTGTAGATATCTCGAATGTATATTATAACTAGCCGTTGTCACATTGTATATCTTGAGTCAAAACTGCAGAATAGATATCTGGAATTGGAATTTTGACTAGTCAAAACTAAATTACGACTAGTACACACAAGGGCTTTAAATGTGCATATGCAAAAAACACACAAATAAACAAACAAACAAACAGGCAAGCAAAAACATCTCCCGACATAATAAGCTTTGCACATAACTATTTCCAGCACTTTAAAGCTCTAAAATGAAAGTATTTTAATGGGATGACCAAAATACACTTTGTGGTAAACAAACACTTATGTAAAAAACAAAACAAAACAAGAAATACATCAAATTATTGTATCACATTACCATTATAACCAGTAGGTGGAAGCAGAGGAGCATGGTTTATTAATAATTAATTTCTACTTTTTGCTGGCTTGAAATGATCAATTTCATTATTATATCAAATCATCAAGAAATGAAATGTTGAAAATGTTGTTTTGTTGAAAAACAAACTTTCAAATGTGCGACAGCAGACAAGTGTTTCTTTTATAATCACTTAAGTTATTGGTCAGTTAATACTACAGAACAGGGGTCACCCAACCCGGGCGAACTTAACCAACAAGTGAGGTAAAGCGGCCGCTTAGAGCCCCGTGAAATTAGGGGGCTCCATCGGATATTGCCGAAACATATTTTGAGATTGTTGAATGCATAAGTGTTTAAGTTAGAATCCACTCACCGCTTAAAATGCCGATTTTGCGATTCTGCAAGCTCAGGCTCTTATTAGGCTATAACAAAGTGTGGATGCGGTGTAAATAAGAGATTCATTGTGCAATGTAGAGAGCTTACTAACTGAACGTCATGAGATCGAAAGTGAAAGTGCACGTGACAGCTTAGTGATTGTATGAGGGAACGCATATTGCGCGCATTGGACGCTGTTTATTGCGGTCTGACGGTCGAAGAACAGAGATATTTAGCACAGTAAAGAAAGTATTGTGTTTCAAATCATAATTTTATTTGGCTTAATCTTGATGTTTAAAAAAAATACTGTTTTGTGTGCTCTTCCTAGGCGCGAACTGACGCGCACTCATTTAAAATTATAAATGCACGAATGCGATTTCGGCTAATTAGGGCCCGAGCCCAAAAGGGCGAAGGCCCTATTGTTCTTCTAAGGGTTATAATTAGGGCCCGAGTCCAAAAGGGCGAAGGCCCTATTGTTCTTCTAAGGGTTCTTATTTTTTTTTTTTTTATTTTTTTTTTTTTTTCAACCGTTTGGGCACTTTTGGGGGCCTTAACATACTCAAAAACTCTTGAAAATTTGCACACACGTTGGAATCTGCCGTCGTCCGGACGCCACAGAGGCTGGGACCCGGGCGTGGTTCAGGGCCTCTACAGCGCCCCCTGGAACACAGTTTGAAAACTTGATGTACTGCGCACACATACTTACACGTATTGATATGAAACTCGGTACACATATAGAACTCATCGAGCTGAACAACTTTTGTACTCTATGTCATAGGCTCCACGCAACAGGAAGTGAGATATTTAGGGCTGTTTAAAAAGCGCATGCTCTGGAATTTAACGTACTCCTCCCAGGGTTTCCATAGGATTGTCACCAAACTCGGTCAGCATGATCTCAAGACATTGGGGACGCTAAATTGCGAGGGGATTTTTGATATCTCGAACGGTTTGGCCGTGGCAAGGCGACAAAGTTATGGCGAGAAATGAGAAACAGGAAGTGTCTAATAACTGTTGTACACATTGCCTGATTCTGATGAAACTTCACCAGTTTGTTCGTTGTATGATGCCGATTCCATAAATGTGACTATTATGAGTCATAGTTATAGCGCCACCAACTGGCAGCAGGAAGCGTGTCATTTTCAAAATGCTTTGAAATCAGCCTCTTAATTTTACTTGATTTTCTTTAAACTTCATCAAAATCATGTCAAAACACGGCCGATAAGAATATGTAAAGGGGTCGATGATAAATCAAATGCTGTTGCCATGGCAATGTCTCAAACTTTAAAATTAGATTCCTGTCTTTTCGAGGCAGATAACATGCTTAGAATTTCATGAAACTCAACACACACATCAATATTAATGATAGTTAGACACTGGCAAAAGGTCATAAATGGGCGTGGAGCAGGCACTCTATAGCGCCATCTTTTGACAAAAGTTGGGGGGTTAGTTTTTCCTACAGTCACCAAACTCTGTACATATATTGTTCTCATCAATCTGGACAACTTTCTAAATTAAACTCATTAGCTAAGACCAACAGGAAGCCGGCTATTTTGATTTGAATGTGGATTTTTTGAAAAATCAGGCTGTAAACAAATTCACACTCCTTCTAAGAAAAAAAAGCTTTTCACACCAAACTTTTTTAACATGAAGAGAAGATTCTGAAGATGTTAAATTGCGAGCGGATTTGGGATATCTTGAACGGTGTTGACGTGGTGATTTTTTAAAGATGTAGTAAAAAACATAACCCTAATTTTTTATATCTTTAAAGTGCAGCATCCAAACTCTTTAAAACTTTTTTCACACAAAGATCTAATCATCATGAGCAAGTGCTGGTAATATCATAACTAATCACGCTTCTATGAATTAAAGAAAATTAAAATAAGAACTCAGTAACCTGCTGTCACTGGGCTGACTGTCTGTGTTGACACTAAGAGTGACTGAAGGGGGGAGGGGTGAAAGGGAGAGAGACCAGTGGAACATGCTGTTTTGCTTCAGACCATCTTTGAGGAAGATGCTCATTGCACATTACACATTGCTGTAGTTTAATCTAGATAAATATGTCTGAACTTTGAGAGTCTGATCTTTAAGAAAATATAAAGGGTCACAAACTCTTTCATTCTTTGTATATTGCAGTTGTTTATTTATTTTTTACTGAACTATACCATGAACTTGTCCTATTCAGTCACATAGCAAAAGATTAAGAAAAATACAACTTTTTAGCATGAGCGATTTATCTTCATTGATAGACATTTATTTTCATAATTTAAATTTTAGATTGAATAAAAAAAACACTAACAATTTCAAGACAAACTTTGACAACAAAACAAACTTTGCTGTTATCTGTTCAAAACATCTGAAAATTGTACCATTTTAAGATGAGTTATATTTATATATCGCCCCATTACAATACCCAACTTGATTTTTAAAGATATTTTTAAAGAATGAAGGATTTATTGAGCACTTTATTGTGTATTGCTGTACACCCACATGAACTGTGTTCATGTTCATGTTAATTCACAGTACATACACTATGTTAAAAGATACTAATTTACCTTTAAACAATATATGAGTACTTTTTTAGGTTAATATTAATTAACATTAATAAATGCTATTTAATTATTGTTCATGTTAACTAATATAGTTAATGTTAACAAATGAAACTGGATGGTAAAATTGTACATTTAGTGTGTATGTGTCTGTGTGTTGATTTTAAAATTTTACCCTTTCAATTCAAACTTTAAATCCAAACTGGCTGAGGGTTACTGTGAATGCATGTGCCAACTGGGCACAGTTTTCCTAATTGATTCTTTGTTGTGTAGCGCTTAAAAGCGATGTCTTATAACAGGAGTCACCTGCAAAGCAATATCCACACACAAATTGAATAGATAGGTAACGATGACATTTAAGCAGAAGTGGTGGGCGTAAAACAAGCAATAATAACATTTTGTTATCATCATGAATTACATGTTCTTATCATCATCATCAGAATATAGGGAAAATGTTCCCTATATTGTGAACGGCTTTGGGATATCTTGAACGGTGTTGATGTGGTGATTTATGAAAGTAACAATAAAAAAGATGAAGAGTTATTTTCATATATCTTTAAATTGCATTATTCTTACTCATCAAAACTTTTTACATATAAAGAACAAGAAATTCTTAGGAAATACGTGTAGTTTCAAAATGTTATCATGCTGAGAGGCCCCAAAAACATTAAAAGTGTCAAATAAATTCGTCTGATTAAAGCTCTAATACCAGGGATGAACACTAGAGGTCCTCATAAGATAAGGAATCGTTTGACCTCTAATGCTATTAAGCTCATTGTCAGTGTATAATAATGACAATAATCCATAGAATCAGTTGATATGTACTGTACTGTCAATTATGTAATTTTACATAATTATTTTGTATAGGTGCTTAAAGAGCATTAAAAATTTTTTTTTTATCTTTTAAGGAAAAATTATGTGATTTAAATACATATATACACTCTCACTGATAGAACAAAGTATCTTATAAGTATGACACTATACTGCTCAGTTCACTTAATTACAATGAGAAACAAATACAAAAAGGCCAAAAAATCAACTAAGTTAATATGTATTTATTTTTAATATATTTGTTTATAATTATTTCACAGATGCTTATAGACTATTAAAATAATATTTAAAAATGCTTGTAGACCATAAAACATGGTAACTATTTAAAATAGGGTCCAATGCCTACAAAAAAGCCTCTTGGAGCAAAATTTGACACCCAACAGGAAGTCGGTTATTTTTAATTTTCTCAGCAAATTTTGTCATTTTTGCCATTTTCAGGCCTCGTACTTGAAGGAACTCCTCCTAGAGATTTATCCGGATTAACGCCAAATTTGCTGAGTGTAATCTAAAGCACTTTGTGACGGTAAATTGCAGAGATCTAGAGTTTTCATTGGAGGGCGTGTCCAAATCGGTATCGCAAATTTCGATGTTTCGCCATGAAAAAGGAAGTTTCTATAACTCAGGGATACAATGTCCGATCTGTCCCAAACTTCACATGTGTGATAACACTCCTGACCTGAAGACATCTACATTCAGTTATAGTCATAGCGCCACCTGCTGGCAACAGGAAGTGTCATGCTGTACTCTACAACAAACTCCTCCAAGAGATTTATACAGATCAACACCAAAATCGGTCAGTCTAATAAAAAGGCTTTAGAGATGTTAAATTGTGAAGATCTTGAGTTTTCGTTGAAGGGCTTGTCCGTGGTGGCCTGACAAATTTTGATGTTTGGTCATGGACATAGAAGTTGTTATAACTCAGCCATAAAATGTCCAATCTGCCTCAAACTTCACATGTTTGATAAGAGTCCTGGCCTGAAGACATCTTAAGGCCAATATTCAGATATCATCATAGCGCCACCTATTGACAGCAGGATATATCATATCTTGCACTAACTTAAACATACCAAGGTCAATCTGCACCAGACTTCATATGTTTGATGAAAGGGCTGGCCTGAACACATCTACATGTCAATAATCAGTTACAGGCATAGCGCCACCAGCTGGCAGCAGGAGGTTTGGCACATTTAAGTGACTTTGATATATTTTTCCTACATTTACTGTATTAAAAGCATACTGCCCACCGTTTGATGTTTTCCTAAAGCCACCGGTCGGCGGTGAGCCCTGGTGCGAGGGCCCGTTCATCGCTGCTTGCAGCTTTAATTAGGGCCCGAGCCCAAAAGGGCGAAGGCCCTATTGTTCTTCTAAGGGTTATTATTTTTTTTTTTTTTTTTTTTTTTTTTTTTTTCTTTTTTTCAACCTTCCGGGCACTTTTGGGGGCCTTAACATACTCAAAAACTCTTGAAAATTTGCACACACGTCGGAATCTGCGGCCATCAGGACTCCAAAGAGGCTGGGACCCGGGCGTGGTTCAGGGCCTCTACAGCGCCCCCTGGAACACAGTTTGAAAACTTGATGTACTGCGCACACATACTTGCATGTATTGATATGAAACTCGGTACACATATAGATCTCACTGAGCCAAACAACTTTTGTACTCTATGTCATGGGCTCCACGCAACAGGAAGTGAGATATTTAGGGCTGTTTAAAAAGCGCATGCTCTGGAATTTAACGTACTCCTCCCAGGAATTCCATGGGATTGTCACCAAACTGGGTCAGCATGATCTCAAGACATTGGGGACGCTAAATTGCGAGGAGATTTTTGATATCTCGAACGGTTTGGCCGTGGCAAGGCGACAAAGTTATGGCGAGAAATGAGAAACAGGAAGTGTCTAATAACTGTTGACCACATTGCCTGATTCTGATGAAACTTCACCAGTTTGTTCGTTGTATGATGCCGATTCCATAAATGTGACTATTATGAGTCAAAGTTATAGCGCCACCAACTGGCAGCAGGAAGTGTGTCATTTTCAAAATGCTTTGATATCAGCCTCTTAATTTTACTCGATTTTCTTTAAACTTCATCAAAATCATGTCAAAACACGGCCGATAAGAATATGTAAAGGGGTCGATGATAAATCGAATGCTGTTGCCATGGCAACATGTCAAACTTTAAAATTAGATTCCTGTCTTTTCGAGGCAGTTAACATGCTTAGAATTTCATGAAACTCAACACACACATCAATATTTATGATAGTTAGACACTGGCAAAAGGTCATAAATGGGTGTGGAGCAGGCACTCTATAGCGCCATCTTTTGACAAAAGTTGGGGGGTTAGTTTTTCCTACAGTCACTAAACTCTGTACATATATTAATCTCATCAATTTGGACAACTTTCTAAATCAAACTCATTAGCTGAGACCAACAGGAAGCCGGCTATTTTGATTTGAATGTGGATTTTTGGAAAAATCAGGCTGTAAACAAATGCACACTACTTCTAAGAACAACCAGCTGTTCACACCAAACTTTTTTAACATGAAGAGAATATTCTGAAGATGTTAAATTGCGACCGGATTTTGGATATCTTGAACGGTGTGGACGTGGTGATTTTTTAAAGATATAGTAAAAAATATTTTTATATCTTTAAAGTGCAGCATCCAAACTCTTTAAAACTTTTTTCACACAGAGATCTAATCATTCTGAGCAAGTGCTGGAAATAAAAAATGTATACAAGCTTCTATGAATTAAAGAAAATTTAAAAAAGAACTCAGAAACCTGCTGTCACTCTGGTGAATGTCTCTACAGTATGTGTGTGCGTTCAGTCAGGCACAGAGAAGCTCATTATTGCAGGGGGGAGGGGTGAGAGGCAGAGAGGGTGACAGAGTAGAGAGCCATCCTACAGACCATCTTTGAACAAAATGCACATACTGTATGTAGTGTAATTACATAAATATGTCTGATCTTTGAGAGTCTGATATTTTGAGAAAATATAAAGGGTCACTAAGTCTTTCATTGTTCATTTTTTGCAGTTGTTGTTTTTTATTTATTTTTTACTTAACTGTACCATGAACTTGTCCTATTCAGTCACATAGCAAAAGATTTTAAAAAATACAACTTTTTAGCATGATCAATTTATCTTCATTGATAGACAATATTTACATAGTGTTATTTATTGAATATAAAATCATAATAATAAAAAATTAAGACAAACTTTGACAACAAAACAAACGTTACTGTTATCTCTTCAAAACATCTGAAAACCATAATTTTAAGATCAGTTATATATATGTATCACCCCGTTAAAATACTCAACTTGATTTTTAAAGATATTTTGAAAGAATGAAGCGTTTATAGAGCACTTTATTGTGTATTGCTGTACACCCACATGAACTGTGTTCATGTTCATGTTAATTCACAGTACATAAACTTTATATGAATACTTTTTTTAGCTTAATATTAATTAACATTAATAAATGCTATTTATTTATTGGTCATGTTAACTGATATAGTTAATTTTAACAAATGAAACTGGATGGCAACATTTTATATTTTGTGTGTATGTGTCTGTGTGTTGATTTTAAAGTGTAACCCTTTCAATTCTGTAAACTTAAAATCCAAACTAGCAGATGGTTACTGTGAATGCATGTGCCAACTGGGCACCGTCTTCCTTATTGATTCTTAGTTATGACAACAATTGATTTTATACAAAAATATATTATACAAAAATTGTACAGATAGGTAACAATGACATTTAAGCAGAAGTGGTGGATATAAAGGAAGCAATAATAACATTTTGCTATCATCATGAATTACATGTTCTTATTTGTAGCATACTGGTTCACAGTTGGCATCTATCTGAAGTCCTTGCATTGATTGCATTTAATTAAATCAACATTATATTTGGTCAGTCTGATCTTGAGGCCTTAGAGATGTTAAATTGTGAAGATCTTGAGTTTTCATTAAAGGGCATGTCCGTGGTGGCCTGACAAAGTTTGATGTTTCTGCATAGACATAGAAGTGGTTATAACTTAGCCTGAAAATGTCTGATCTGCCACAAAATTCACAGGTTTGGTAAGAGTCCTGGCCTGAAGACACCTAAAGACCAATATTCAGATATTATCATAGCGCCACCTGTTGGTAGCAGGATATCTCATATATTTCACTAACTCAAACACACCAAGGTCAATCTGCACCAAACTTCATATGTTTGATAATAGTGCTGGCCTGAACACATCTACATGTCAATAATCAGTTATAGGCATAGCGCCACCAGCTGGCAGCAGCAATTTTGGCACATTTAAATGACTTATGACATATTTTTTCTATATTTACTGTATTAAAAGCATACTGCCCACCGATTGCTGTTTTCCTGAAGCCACCGGTCGGCGGTGAGCCCGGGTGCGAGGGCCCGTTCATCGCTGCTCGCAGCTTTAATTAGGGCCCGAGCCCAGAATGGGCGAAGGCCCTATTGTTTTTCTAAGGATTATTATTAGGGCCCGAGCCCAGAATGGGCGAAGGCCCTATTGTTTTTCTAAGGATTATTATTATTATTATTATTATTATTTCATCAATGTTTTGGGTCATTTCGGGGCCCTTAACATACACAAAAACTCTTGAAACTTTGCACACACATTGGAACCTGCGGCCATCAGGGCCGGACAAACTTTGACATGGGGGGGGTCACCTGGGGGGGGCGTGGCACAGCGTTAAAAATTTTTACTTTTGAGGGACTCTGGAGCACACACCGGTTGACCTACATTTATCAAAATTCATACACATATAGAACTCATCGGGCTGAACAACTTTCATGCTCAAAGTCAGTGCTTCGCCCAACAGGAAGTCAGCTATTCAGGGATGTCTAAAAAGCGCATGCAATGGAATTTGATATACTCCTCCTAGGTGTATCCACCGATGGCCACCAAACTCGGTCAGCATGATCTCAAGACATTGGGGACGCAAAATTGCCAGGGGAATTTTGATATTTCGAACGGTTTGGCCGTGGCGGGGCGACAAAGTTATGGCGAGAAATGAGAAACAGGAAGTATCCAATAACTTTAACACACTTTGTCTGATTTTGACCAAACTTCAGCAGTTTGTTCACCGTCTGATGCCAATCACAGAGATGTGACTATTATGAGTTAAAGTTATAGCGCCACCAACTGGCAGCAGAAAGCGCAACGTTTTCTAAATGCTTTTAAATCAGCCTCTTAATTTTACTCAATTTGCTTGAAACTTCATCCCAATAATGTCGAAACACGGCCGATGAGAATCTGTGAAGGGCATTATCGATAACTTTTATCATGTTGCCATGGCAACGTGTCAAACTTTAACTTTAGTTTTTTGCGTTTTCGAGCCACTTAAAATACTTGGAATTTCATGAAACTCAACACACACATCTGTATTAATGATATTTAGACACTGATAAAAGCCCATAAATGGGCGTGGAGGAGGCACTCTATAGCGCCACCTTTTGACAAAAGTTGGGGGTTTAGTTTTGCCTACAGTCACCAAACTCGGTACATATATTGGTCTCATCAAGCCGGACAACTTTCTAATTAACACTCATTAGCTATAATAAACAAGAAGTTGGCTATTTTTATTTGAATGTGGATTTTTGGAAAAATCAGGCTGTAAATAAAATCATACTAAACAAAGCAGAAACAAGAAGTTCACACCAAACTTTGTCAACATGATAAGAATATACTCAAAATGCTAAATTGTGAGCGGATTTTGGATATCTTGAACGGTGTTGATGTGGTGATTTTTTAAAAGTCACAGTAAAAAAAGTTGCATTAATTTTTCTATATCTTTAAAGTGCCTAATACCAACTCTTCAAAACTTTGTATATATGAAGAACAAATCATTCTTAGAAAATACGCTTGGTATCAAAATTGTATCATGCTCAGAGGCCCCAAAAACATTAAAAGTATCCAGAAGTGAGAGAGGGAGAAATGAAGACTGTAATACAAGGGATGAACACCAGAGGTCCTCGCATGATAAGGAATATTTTTACCTCTAATCCTATTCTGTTCATTCTCAATGTGCAACAAAGAAACGAATGCATAGATTTATTTGGAGTTGTTATGTACTGTACTGTCACAATACTTTTACCTATTTTTAAAATAAACACTAAAAAGCATAAAAAAATTAGTTATTTTTTTAATGAAAAATTATTAAATGTTTTGTTTGTCTCTCACTGATTTGGTAACACTTTCTATGAAGCCCCTATTATAAGGGTATTTCTAAGGCATTATAATGAACGCATAATGCATTATAAAAAAACGTATATTATATCATCCAATGAATATTCATAACAACAATTATCATACATTATAATACTTAAATATTAGAGGTTATAACTTTTAAGATTATGATTATTTATAACACACAGTAGACACCATTTTAAACCTACTTCATTTGTAATGGACTATATCACATTAGATTTATTTTTTACATTATATTCTATTCTATTGACTATTAACAACTAACTCTCACCAACTAACACTCCTTACAATGTAGACTTAGTTTAATGTTAGGCTAAGTAGAAGGTTCATGTTCTTGCAAAGTTACTTATAATCAGTTTGTCTTTTGGGGAACTGTCTAAATACAGTGTTAGCATATATTTACCACAACAAATAATAATTACTGCTAGCTGACATGCAGTTGCAGAGTTACTTATAAAAAGCTGTCTAACGGGTACCATCAAAATAATTAAACTGATCATATTATACATTCATCTGATCTGATACCTGATCTTATGGCTATTTGAGAATTATTATTATTATTACTTATAAGTGATCTTTGTATGCTTTAAGTAAAGTGACATCAGTAAGATGGCAAAATATGAGACTTATACATTATAACTATGAGGAGGTATTCATACTCATAAAAGCTATAATAAAATAAAAAAAATTCTAATACATTAAAACTGTTCTTATGAATGCTCATGAGATGATACAACATATTATAAGGTTTTTTATAATTTATTATGCATTCATTATAATGCCTTAAGAATACCCTTATAATGCATTATTAATACATTAACCCACAAATATTTTTAACAAATATAAATAAATGTACTAATGTACCTTTTAATAATATATGAATACTTTTTTTAGCTTAATATTAATTAACATTAATAAATGCTATTTAATTATTGTTCATGTTAACTAATATAGTTAATGTTAACAAATTAAACTGGATGTCAAAATTTAAAATATTGTGTGTATGTGTCTGTGTGTTGATTTTAATTAACCCTTTCAATTCTGTAAACTTTAAATCCAAAGTGGCAGAGGGTTACTGTGAATGCATGTGCCAACTGGGCACCGTTTTCCTGATGCTATCGGGATGGTGACTGCGCATATGGCGAGGGCCCGGTCATCGCTGCTTGCAGCTTTAATTAGGGCCCGAGCCCAAAAGGGCGAAGGCCCTATTGTTCTTCTAAGGGTTATTATTTTTTTTTTATTTTTTTTTTTTATTTTTTTCAACCTTCCGGGCACTTTTGGGGGCCTTAACATACTCAAAAACTCTTGAAAATTTGCACACACGTCGGAATCTGCGGCCATCAGGACGCCACAGAGGCTGGGACCCGGGCGTGGTTCAGGGCCTCTACAGCGCCCCCTGGAACACAGTTTGAAAACTTGATGTACTGCGCACACATACTTGCACGTATTGATATGAAACTCGGTACACATATAGATCTCACTGAGCCAAACAACTTTTGTACTCTATGTCATAGGCTCCACCTGACAGGAAGTGAGATATTTAGGGCTGTTTAAAAAGCGCATGCTCTGGAATTTAACGTACTCCTCCCAGGAATTCCATGGGATTGTCACCAAACTCGGTCAGCATGATCTCAAGACATTGGGGACGCTAAATTGCGAGGAGATTTTTGATATCTCGAACGGTTTGGCCGTGGCAAGGCGACAAAGTTATGGCGTGAAATGAGAAACAGGAAGTGTCTAATAACTGTTGACCACATTGCCTGATTCTGATGAAACTTCACCAGTTTGTTCGTTGTATGATGCCGATTCCATAAATGTGACTATTATGAGTCAAAGTTATAGCGCCACCAACTGGCAGCAGGAAGTGTGTCATTTTCAAAATGCTTTGAAATCAGCCTCTTAATTTTACTCGATTTTCTTTAAACTTCATCAAAATCATGTCAAAACACGGCCGATAAGAATATGTAAAGGGGTCGATGATAAATCGAATGCTGTTGCCATGGCAACATGTCAAACTTTAAAATTAGATTCCTGTCTTTTCGAGGCAGTTAACATGCTTAGAATTTCATGAAACTCAACACACACATCAATATTTATGATAGTTAGACACTGGCAAAAGGTCATAAATGGGCGTGGAGCAGGCACTCTATAGCGCCATCTTTTGACAAAAGTTGGGGGGTTAGTTTTTCCTACAGTCACCAAACTCTGTACATATATTAATCTCATCAATTTGGACAACTTTCTAAATCAAACTCATTAGCTAAGACAAACAGGAAGCCGGCTATTTTGATTTGAATGTGGATTTTTGGAAAAATCAGGCTGTAAACAAATTCACACTACTTCTAAGAACAAGCAGCTGTTCACACCAAACTTTTTTAACATGAAGAGAAGATTCTGAAGATGTTAAATTGCGAGCGGATTTTGGATATCTTGAACGGTGTGGACGTGGTGATTTTTTAAAGATATAGTAAAAAATATTTTTATATCTTTAAAGTGCAGCATCCAAACTCTTTAAAACTTTTTTCACACAGAGATCTAATCATTCTGAGCAAGTGCTGTAAATAAAAAATGTATACAAGCTTCAATGAATTAAAGAAAATTTAAAAAAGAACTCAGAAACCTGCTGTCACTCTGGTGAATGTCTCTACAGTATGTGTGTGCGTTCAGTCAGGCACAGAGAAGCTCATTATTGCAGGGGGGAGGGGTGAGAGGCAGAGAGGGAGACAGGGGTAGAAAGTGAAACATGCTATCTTGCTTATAGACCATCTTTGAGAAATGCACACATATATATAGTGTAATCGAAATAAATACGTCTGATCTTTGAGAGTCTGATATTTTGAGAAAATATAAAGGGTCACTAAGTCTTTCATTGTTTGTATTTTGCAGTTGTTGTTTTTTTATTTTTTTATTTTTTTACTGAACTATACCATGAACTTGTCCTATTCAGTCACATAGCAAAAGATTAAGAAAAATTAAACTTTTAGCATTAGCGATTTATCTTCATTGATAGACATTTATTTTCATAGTGTTATTTATTGAATATAAAATTTAAATTAACAATTTCAAGACAAACTTGGACAACAAAACAAGCTTTGCTGTTATCTGTTCAAAACATCTGAAAATTATAAAATTTTAAGATGAGTTATATATATATATATATATATATATATATATCGCCCCTTTCAATACTCAACTTGTTTTTAAAGATATTTTGAAAGAATGAAGCGTTTATAGAGCACTTTATTGTGTATTGCTGTACACCCCCATGAACTGTGTTCATGTTCATGTTAATTCACAGTACATAAATTATATATGAATACTTTTTTAGCTTAATATTAATTAACATTAATAAATGCTATTTATTTATTGGTCATGTTAACTAATATAGTTAATGCTAACAAATAAAACTGAATGGCAACATTTTATATTTTGTGTGTATGTGTCTGTGTGTTGATTTTAAAGTCTAACCCTTTCAATTCTGTAAACTTTAAATCCAAACTAGCAGAGGGTTACTGTGAATGCATGTGCCAACTGGGCACCGTCTTCCTTATTGATTCTTAGTTATGTAGCGCTTAAGAGTGATGTCTTATAACAGGAGGAGTCACCAGCAAAGCAATATCCACACAAAAATTGTACAGATAGGTAACGATGACATTTAAGCAGAAGTGGTGGACGTAAAGCAAGCAATAATAACATTTTGTTATCATCATGAATTACATGTTCTTATCATCATCATCAGAGTATAGGGAAAATTTAGCATATTGGTTCACAGTTGGCATTATCTGAAGTCCTTGCATTGATTGCATTTAATTAAATCAACATTATATTTGGTCAGTCTGATTCTTGAGGCCTTAGAGATGTTAAATTGTGAAGATCTTGAGTTTTCATTGAGTTGTTATAACTTAGCCATAAAATGTCTGATCTGCCACAAAATTCACAGGTTTGGTAAGAGTCCTGGCCTGAAGACACCTAAAGACCAATATTCAGATATTATCATAGCGCCACTTGTTGGCAGCAGGATATATCATATCTTTCACTAACTCAAACATACCAAGGTCAATCTGCACCAAACTTCATATGTTTGATAATAGTGATGGCCTGAACACATCTACATGCCAATAATTAGTTACAGGCGTAGCGCCACCATCTTTCAGCAGCAAGTTTGGCACATTTAAATGACTTATGACAGATTTTTTCTATATTTACTGTATTAAAAGCATACTGCCCACCGTTTGCTGATTTCCTGAAGCCACCGGTCGGCGGTGAGCCCGGGTGCGAGGGCCCGTTCATCGCTGCTCGCAGCTTTAATTAGGGCCCGAGCCCAAAAGGGCGAAGGCCCTATTGTTTTTCTAAGGATTATTAGGGCCCGAGCCCAGAATGGGCGAAGGCCCTATTGTTTTTCTAAGGATTATTATTATTATTATTTCATCAATGTTTTGGGTAATTTCGGGGCCCTTAACATACACGAAAACTCTTGAAACTTTGCACACACATTGGAACCTGCGGCCATCAGGGCCGGACCAACTTTGACATGGGGGGGTCACCTGGGGGGGGCGTGGCACAGCATGAAAAAAAATTACATTTGAGGGACTCTAGAGCGCACACCGGTTGACCTACAGTTATCAAAATTCATACACATATAGACCTCATCGGGCTGAAAAACTTTCATGCTCAAAGTCAGTGCTTCACCCTACAGGAAGTCAGCTATTCAGGGATGTCTAAAAAGCGCATGCAATGGAATTTGAAATACTCCTCCTAGACCTTTCCACCGATGGCCACCAAACTCGGTCAGCATGATCTCAAGACATTGGGGACGCAAAATTGCCAGGGGATTTTTGATATCTCGAACGGTTTGGCCGTGGCGGGGCGACAAAGTTATGGCGAGAAATGAGAAACAGGAAGTGTCTAATAACTTTAACACACTTTGTCTGATTTTGACCAAACTTCAGCAGTTTGTTCATCTTATGATGCCGTTCACAGAGATGTGACTATTAGGAGTCAAAGTTATAGCGCCACCAACTGGCAGCACAAAGCGCAACATTTTCTAAATGCTTTTAAATCAACCTCTTAATTTTACTCAATTTGCTTCAAACTTCATCTCAATAATGTTGAAACATGGCCAATGAGAATCTGTGAATTGCATTATCGATAACTTTTATCATGTTGCCATGGCAACGTATCAAACTTTAACTTTAGCTTTTTGTGTTTTGGAGCCACTTAAAATACTCAGAATTTCATGAAACTTCACACACACATCTGTATTAATGATATTTAGACACTGATAAAAGCCCATAAATGGGCGTGGAGCAGGCGCTCCATAGCGCCACCTTTTGACAAAAGTTGGGGGTTTAGTTTGTCCTACAGTCACCAAACTCAGTACATATATTGATCTCATCAAGCCAGAAACATTTCTAATTTACACCCATTAGCTACGATCGACAGGAAGTCAGCTATTTTGATTTGAATGTGGATATTTGGAAAAATCAGGCTGTGGAATTTTATATACTTCTCTCGGGAAAACCAACCAATTCACACCAAACTTTTTTGACATGATGGCAACATTCTGAAGATGCTAAATTGCGAGCAGATTTAGGATATCTTGAACGGTGTTGATGTGGTGATTGATTGAAATCGGAGTAAAAAAAGATAGCCGTAATTTTATTATATCTTTAAAGTGCAGCATCCAAAGTCTTTGAAACTTTTTTCATACAGACTACTAGTCATTCTGATCAGACACCGTTCATTTCATAATTATACAAAGATCTATGAATTAATGAAAATTAAAAAACAAATCTGATCCCTCTCTGCTCTGCACTTATGTGTGTGCGTGGTAAGTGGGTGTGTGTTTGTTGAGTGTTAGGGTGAGAGTGGGGAGTGGGGATGGGTGGAAAGAGAGAGTCAGAGAGGAGGAGATAGAAGGGAATATTTAAACTCTTGGTTGTTTATTCATTAAGATGTGAATTAGGGCTGGGTATTGTGACCAATTTAGCAATTCGATTCGATTCTTATTTTTATGGTTTCGATTCAATTCGATTCGATTCGATATCGATTAGCTATCAATATTTCATTTAAAATGTTAGTTTTGCAGACATGGGATCCATATTTTGATATAAATGCTGGTAACTTAAAACTCCCCTACTTAAGTGTATTACTGAAATACACATCTACATTAATAATAGGGTGCACACAGTTGTTTATTTTAAACAACTTTTATTTTAAATGAATACTGTAACAAGAAGTCATAAATATGTGCATCCAATGTACACCATGTAAACAAACTGCAAAATGCACATTACTGTAAAAAAATAAAAAGACTAAATGTGCAACAGTGAAATCTATTAAGAACTTCAAACATGTTTAAGAAATAAAACATTTTTCTAAATTCAAATCAGGCCCATCATAAAGCCCTTGTCTGCATATACAAAACATTCTAACTGTCCATAAAACTAACAGTTCTTAACTACAGCCTAATCATTTTTGATCACCAGATTTTTTTTGCAAAAAATTTATACCCATTAGCTACGACCAACAGGAAGTCAGCTATTTTGATTTGAATGTGGATTTTTGGAAAAATATAGCTGTGAATAAATTCATATCACTCATAGCAGAATCAGACAGTTCACACCAAACTTTGTCAACATGATGCCAAGATACTGAAGATGTTAAATTGTGAACGGCTTTGGGATATCTTGAACGGTGTTGATGTGGTGATTTATGAAAGTAACAGTAAAAAAGATGAAGAGTTATTTCCATATATCTTTAAATTGCATTATTCTAACTCATCAAAACTTTTTACATATAAAGAACAAGAAATTCTTAGGAAATACGTGTAGTTTCAAAAGATTATCATGCTCAGAGGCCCCAAAAACATTAAAAGTGTCATATAAATTTGTCAGATTAAAGCTCTAGTACCAGGGATGAACACTAGAGGTCCTCATAAGATAAGGAATCGTTTGAACAATAATGCTATTTAGCTCATTCTCAGTGTATAAGAATGAAAATAATCCATAGAATCAGTTGATATATACTGTACTGTCAGTGTACTTTTACATAATTATTTTGTATAGGTGCTTAAAGAGCATTAAAATCTTTTATTAATCTTTTAAGGAAAAATTATATGATTTATATACATATATACAATCTCACTGATAGAATAAAAAATCTTATAAGTATGACACTATACTGCTCAGTTCACTTAATTAGAATGAGAAACAAATACATCAACTAAGTTAATATGTATTTATTTTTAATAAATTTGTTTATAATTATTTCACAGATGCTTATAGATCATTAAATAATATTTAAAAATGGTTGTAGATCATAAAACATGGTAACTATTTAAAATAGGGTCTCTTTTGTTAACAATGGTTAATGAACTAACACACGAACGAACAACGAACAATATATTTGTACTCGATTTTCTTCAAACTTCATCAGAATGATGTAAAAACACGGCCGATGAGAGTCTGTAAAGGCGTCCCTGATGCATCAAATGCTGCTGCCATGGCAAATAAATAAAAATACAAAATACATTCAAATATTTGTTTTTGAGGCAGATATCGTGCCTAGAATTTCATTTTCCATTTTCAATTTTCAATGATTTATTATATATTTAAAGTGCAGCATCCTAACTCTTTGAAACTTTTTTCATACAAATAACTATTCATTCTGATTAAACACAGTTCATTTCATAATTATACAAAACTCCACGAATGAAAGAAAATTAAAAAACATATCTGATCTCACTCTGCTCTGCACTCTATGTGTGTGTTTGTGTGGTAAGTGGCTGAGTGTAAGGAGGGGGGATGGGTGGCAAGAGAAAGAGTCAGACAGGAGGGGAGACAGTTAGTGTTAGTCCAAAGGGTTACTGTGAATGCATGTGCCAACTGGGCACCGTTTTCCTGATGCTATCGGGATGGCGACTGCCAGACGGCGAGGGCCCGGTCAACGCTGCTTGCAGCTTTAATTATTATTATTATTATTATTTCATCAATGTTTTGGGTCATTTCGGGGCCCTTAACATACACGAAAACTCTTGAAACTTTGCACACACATTGGAACCTGCGGCCATCAGGGCCGGACAAACTTTGACATGGGGGGGTCACCTGGGGGGGGCGTGGCACAGCGTTAAAAATGTTTACTTTTGAGGGACTCTGGAGCACACACCGGTTGACCTACATTTATCAAAATTCATACACATATAGACTTCATCGGGCCGAACAACTTTCATGCTCAAAGTCAGTGCTTCACCCAACAGGAAGTCAGCTATTCAGGGATGTCTAAAAAGCGCATGCAATGGAATTTGATATACTCCTCCTAGGTGTATCCACCGATGGCCACCAAACTCGGTCAGCATGATCTCAAGACATTGGGGACGCAAAATTGCCAGGGGAATTTTGATATTTCGAACGGTTTGGCCGTGGCGGGGCGACAAAGTTATGGCGAGAAATGAGAAACAGGAAGTGTCTAATAACTTTAACACACTTTGTCTGATTTTGACCAAACTTCAGCAGTTTGTTCATCTTCTGATGCCAATCACAGAGATGTGACTATTATGAGTTAAAGTTATAGCGCCACCAACTGGCAGCAGAAAGCGCAACGTTTTCTAAATGCTTTTAAATCAGCCTCTTAATTTTACTCAATTTGCTTGAAACTTCATCCCAATAATGTCGAAACAGGGCCGATGAGAATCTGTGAAGGGCATTATCGATAAGTTTTATCATGTTGCCATGGCAACGTGTCAAACTTTAACTTTAGTTTTTTGTGTTTTCGAGCCACTTAAAATACTTGGAATTTCATGAAACTCAACACACACATCTGTATTAATGATATTTAGACACTGATAAAAGCCCATAAATGGGCGTGGAGGAGGCACTCTATAGCGCCACCTTTTGACAAAAGTTGGGGGTTTAGTTTTGCCTACAGTCACCAAACTCGGTACATATATTGGTCTCATCAAGCCGGACAACTTTCTAATTAACACTCATTAGCTATAATAAACAGGAAGTTGGCTATTTTTATTTGAATGTGGATTTTTGGAAAAATCAGGCTGTAAATAAAATCATACTAAACAAAGCAGAAACAAGAAGTTCACACCAAACTTTGTCAACATGATAAGAATATACTCAAAATGCTAAATTGTGAGCAGATTTTGGATATCTTGAACGGTGTTGATGTGGTGATTTTTTAAAAGTCACAGTAAAAAAAGTTGCATTAATTTTTCTATATCTTTAAAGTGCCTAATACCAACTCTTCAAAACTTTGTATGTATGAAGAACAAATCATTCTTAGAAAATACGCTTGGTATCAAAATTGTATCATGCTCAGAGGCCCCAAAAACATTAAAAGTATCCAGAAGTGAGAGAGGGAGAAATGAAGACTGTAATACAAGGGATGAACACCAGAGGTCCTCGTATGATAAGGAATATTTTTACCTCTAATCCTATTCTGTTCATTCTCAATGTGCAACAAAGAAACGAATGCAGAGATTTATTTGGAGTTGTTATGTACTGTACTGTCAGAATACTTTTACATAATTTTAAAATAAACACTAAAAAGCATAAAAAAATTAGTTATTTTTTTAATGAAAAATTATGAAATGTTTTGTTTGTCTCTCACTGATTTGGTAACACTTTCTATGAAGCCCCTATTATAAGGGTATTTCTAAGGCATTATAATGAACGCATAATGCATTATAAAAAAACGTATAATATATTATATCATCCAATGAATATTCATAACAACAATTATCATACATTATAATACTTAAATATTAGAGGTTATAACTTTTAAGATTATGATTATTTATAACACACAGTAGACACCATTTTAAACCTACTTCATTTGTAATGGACTATATCATATTAGATTTATTTTTTACATTATATTCTATTCTATTGACTATTAACAACTAACTCTCACCAACTAACACTCCTTACAGTGTAGACTTAGTTTAATGTTAGGCTAGTAGAAATAGAAGTAGAAGGTTCATGTTCTTGCAAAGTTACTTATAATCAGTTTGTCTTTTGGGGAACTGTCTAAATACAGTGTTAGCATATATTTACCACAACAAATAATAATTACTGCTAGCTGACATGCAGTTGCAGAGTTACTTATAAAAAGCTGTCTAACGGGTACCATCAAAATAATTAAACTGATCATATTATACATTCATCTGATCTGATACTTGATCTTATGGCTATTTGAGAATTATTATTATTATTACTTATAAGTGATCTTTGTATGCTTTAAGTAAAGTGACATCAGTAAGATGGCAAAATATGAGACTTATACATTATAACTATGAGGAGGTAATCATACTCATAAAAGCTATAATAAAAAAAGTAAAAATTCTAATACATTAAAACTGTTCTTATGAATGCTCATGAGATGATACAACATATTATAAGGTTTATTATAATTTATTATGCATTCATTATAATGCCTTAAGAATACCCTTATAATGTATTATTAATACATGAACCCACAAATATTTTTAACAAATATAAATAAATGTACTAATGTACCTTTTAATAATATATGAATACTTGTTTTTAGCTTAATTAATTTAACATTAATAAATGCTATTTAATTATTGTTCATGTTAACTAATATAGTTAATGTTATCAAATTAAACTGGATGGCAAAATTTTAAATATTGTGTGTATTAGTGTTGTCACGATACTGGAATTTCTAACTTCGATACGATACCTTGAAAAATATCGATATTCGATACTATTTTCGATACCACAGAGAAAAAAACTACCACACTATTAAGGAGGAAAATTTCTTTTTTAATTTAAAAATATATTCTAGAACATGATGATGAGGTATATGCATATGTACTGCTACAGCCCTGTTCAGCTTCTTAACTTCATTTGAGTTTGAGCTTCATACTTTATTTGATGTTCAAATAACTGTGTAGGTCGTAAAATGTTTTTGTTTCTTTTTAGATCACACTTTTAAAATTAACTTAACTATCTAACTAATCTTAGAACTTAAGTTAATGGTAAAAGATATTTGTTAAAATTAATTTGTTACGTGATCCGAGCTGCCCAAAACATAAGAATTCAAGCTAATAGAGTAATGGCTTGCCCTGTGAGGCGCTTTGAGATCCGTTTGCGTCCTCAGCATGAAAGTTTACGGTCATATCCTTATCTGTAAATGTCACAAATTCACACAAGTATTTCCATTTATGCCTAAAAGTCCATTCTGGCAGTCTGTGTTTCGTTTAAATCTTTACTGAATGAGCATGTCAGACTGGAACACAGAACACAGACCGGGAGACAATTAATACTCAGTAAGCGCAAAGACATTTATGTCAGTCGTTGAATGTTAAATTCAGATTTAAATACAACATGTAGTGCACGCATTTATGAAGAGTAGGAACTGTATGGCTGTGATGGTGGCAGATTTTTTTTTTTTTTTACCACCGCCGGTGGTGCGGTGTTATAGCTATATAAATAAATGAGGCTCCAACATTATTCACAAACGTGCGTGTATAGAAATTCCGTTGGTGAACAAGCAGCCTACAAAACGCTAAAACAAATCAACGAAATAATAGAGTTAAATAGCTTTGCAGGACGCCACGTGAAACTTTATTTTTGCTCATAAATGTAAAAGTAATACATTTACTTTAAATTATTACTTCACTACTATAAAACGAAATAATTCAAATCGAAAACAAAACTCTTTTATTAGCTATAGGCCTAATCCATAAAGATGCATTTAGGCTTTAAAAACGCGTCCAGTGAGCAGAACTTTGCGACACTGACTCAGAAAATACTAGTTTATTAATAAATCATTTGAATATCACCTTACTTTTCCCCCGCCACATTCATGGTAATTACTTTAGCTGGGGCGTTGCGGCCAGTTTAATCTTACTGCGTGCATCTGAAGGCGGAACTCTGCTGAAGGCACTTGCGCTCGTTGATGCTGCTGCTGTTGGCGGGACACTAAACAGTGTGGTTTTTTGATAGCACTGCTCTGTAGCAACTGTTACATATTGGCTGGCTTGTGTAATTCAGGCTTTCCATGTTCATTTGTTACATATCCGAAATATTTCATGATAGCACTCCTGCTGTGTTCTTTATCAAACAAAGCCGCCTTTCTGTTCGCTTCACTTGAATGAGACGAGACCTCTGCGGTCACGTGTGGTGTAGAAGTGAAAGTGACATCTCGGTTAGTATCGATACTTCGGGAAATTAGTATTGGTATCGTTCAGATATTTCAGTATCGATATTTATCGAAATATCGATATTTTTGACAACACTAGTGTGTATGTGTCTGTGTGTTGATTTTAATTAACCCTTTCAATTCTGTAAACTTTAAATCCAAACTGGCAGAGGGTTACTGTGAATGCATGTGCCAACTAGGCACCGTTTTCCTGATGCTATCGGGATGGTGACTGCGCATATGGCGAGGGCCCGGTCATCGCTGCTTGCAGCTTTAATTAGGGCCCGAGCCCAGAATGGGCGAAGGCCCTCTTGTTTTCCTAAGGATTCTTATTTTTTTTTTTTTTATTTTTTGTTAACCTTCCGGGCACTTAAGGGGGTCTTAACATGCTCAAAAACTCTTGAAAATTTGCACACATGTCGGAATCTGCGGCCATCAGGACGTCACAGAGGCTGGTACCGGGGCGTGGCAAGGGGACTCTACAGCGCCCCCTGGAATTTTTAGGGCCATATAGCACACATACTTGAACGTACACATATGAAACTCGGTACACATATAGAACTCATTGAGCTGAACAACTTTTGTACTCTATGTCATTTTCTTAACGCAACAGGAAGTGAGATATTTAGGGCTGTTTAAAAAGCGCATGCTCTGGAATTTAACGTACTCCTCCCAGGATTTCCATACGATTGTCACCAAACTCGGTCAGCATGATCTCAAGACATTGGGGACGCTAAATTGCGAGGGGATTTTTGATATCTCGAACGGTTTGGCCGTGGCAAGGCGACAAAGTTATGGCGAGAAATGAGAAACAGGAAGTGTCTAATAACTGTTGCACACATTGCCTGATTCTGATGAAACTTCACCAGATTGTTCGTTGTATGATGCCGATTCCATAAATGTGACTATTATGAGTCAAAGTTATAGCGCCACCAACTGGTAGCAGGAAGCGTGTCATTTTCAAAATGCGTTGAAATCAGCCTCTTAATTTTACTTGATTTTCTTCAAACTTCATCAAAATAATGTCAAAACACGGCCGATAAGAATATGTAAAGGGTACGATGATAAATCAAATGCTGTTGCCATGGCAACGTGTTAAACTTTAAAATTAGATTCCTGTCTTTTCGAAGCAGATAACATGTTTAGAATTTCATGAAACTCAACACACACATCAATATTAATGATAGTTAGACACTGGCAAAAGGTCATAAATGGGCGTGGAGCAGGCACTCTATAGCGCCATCTTTTGACAAAAGTTGGGGGGTTAGTTTTTCCTACAGTCACCAAACTCTGTACATATATTGTTCTCATCAATCTGGACAACTTTCTAAATCAAACTCATTAGCTAAGACCAACAGGAAGCCGGCTATTTTGATTTGAATGTGAATTTTTGGAAAAATCAGGCTGTAAACAAATTCACACTCCTTCTAAGAATAACAAGGTATTCACACCAAACTTTTTTAACATGAAGAGAAGATTCTGAAGATGTTAAATTGCGAGCGGATTTGGGATATCTTGAACGGTGTTGACGTGGTGATTTTTTAAAAAACATAACCCTAATTTTTTATATCTTTAAAGTGCAGCATCCAAACTCTTTAAAACTTTTTTCACACAGAGATCTAATCATTATGAGCAAGTGCTGGTAATATCATAGTTATTCAAGCTTCTATGAATTAAAGAAAATTAATAAAAGAAATCAGTAAACTGTTGTCACTGGGCTGACAGTCTGTGTTGACACTAAGAGTGACTGAAGGGGGGAGGGGTGAAAGGGACCGAGACCAGTGGAACATGCTGTTTTGCTTAAGACCATCTTTGAGGAAGATGCAATTTGCACATTGCACATTGCTGTAGTTTAATCTGCATAAATAAGTCTGAACTTTGAGAGTCTGATCTTTGAGAAAATATAAAGGGTCACGAACTCTTTCATTCTTTGTATATTGCAGTTGTTGTTTTTTATTTATTTTTTACTGAACTGTACCATGAACTTGTCCTATTCAGTCACATAGCAAAAGATTAAGAAAAATACAGCTTTTTAGCATGAGCGATTTATCTTCATTGATAGAGATTTATTTTCATAATTAAAATTTTTGATTCAATAAAAAAAAAACACTAACAATTTCAAGACAAACTTTGACAACAAAACAAACTTTGCTGTTATCTGTTCAAAACATCTGAAAATTGTACCATTTTAAGATGAGTTATATTTATATATCGCCCCATTACAATACCCAACTTGATTTTTAAAGATATTTTGAAAGAATGAAGCGTTTATTGAGCACTTTATTGTTTATTGTTGTATACCCACATGAACTGTGTTCATGTTCATGTTAATTCACAGTACATACACTATGTTAAAAGATACTAATTTACCTTTAAACAATATATGAGTACTTTTTTAGGTTAATATTAATTAACATTAATAAATGCTATTTATTATTGTTCATGTTAACAATGTTAACAAATGAAACTGGATGGTAAAGTTGTATATTTAGTGTGTATTTGTCTGTGTGTTGATTTAAAAATGTAACCCTTTCATTTCTGTAAACTTTAAATCCAAACTGGCAGAGGGTTACTGTGAATGCATGTGCCAACTGGGCACCGTTTTCCTAATTGATTCTTAGTTATGTAGCGCTTAAGAGTGATGTCTTATAACAGGAGTCACCTGCAAAGCAATGTCCACACACAAATGGAACAGATAGGTAACGATGACATTTAAACAGAAGTGGTGGACGTAAAGCAAGCAATAATAACATTTTGTTATCATCATGAATTACATGTTCTTATCATCATCCTCAGAATATAGGGAAAATGTTCCCTATATTGTGAACGGCTTTGGGATATCTTGAACGGTGTTGATGTGGTGATTTATGAAAGTAACAATAAAAAAGATGAAGAGTTATTTTCATATATCTTTAAATTGCATTATTCTTACTCATCAAAACTTTTTACATATAAAGAACAAGAAATTCTTAGGAAATACGCGTAGTTTCAAAATGTTATCATGCTCAGAGGCCCCAAAAACATTAAAAGTGTCAAATAAATTCGTCAGATTAAAGCTCTAATACCAGGGATGAACACTAGAGGTCCTCATAAGATAAGGAATCGTTTGACCTCTAATGCCATTTAGCTCATTGTCAGTGTATAAGAATGACAATAATCCATAGAATCAGTTGATATGTACTGTACTGTCACTGTAATTTTACATAATTATTTTGTATAGGTGCTTAAAGAGCATTAAAATATTTTTTTTATCTTTTAAGGAAAAATTATGTGATTTAAATACATATATACACTCTCACTGATAGAACAAAGTATCTTATAAGTATGACACTATACTGCTCAGTTCACTTAATTAGAATGAGAAACAAATACAAAAAGGCCAAAAAGTCAACTAAGTTAATATGTATTTATTTTCAATATATTTGTTTATAATTATTTCACAGATGCTTATAGACTATTAAAATAATATTTAAAAATGCTTGTAGACCATAAAACATGGTAACTATTTAAAATAGGGTCCAATACCTACAAAAAAGCCTCTTGGAGCAAAATTTGACACCCAACAGGAAGTCGGTTATTTTTAATTTTCTCAGCAAATTTTGTCATTTTTGCCATTTTCAGGCCTCGTACTTGAACGAACTCCTACTAGAGATTTATCCGGATTAACGCCAAATTTGCTGAGTGTAATCTAAAGCACTTTGTGACGTTAAATTGCAAAGATCTAGAGTTTTCATTGGAGGGTTTGTCCATAGCGGTCTCGCAAATTTCGATGTTTCGCCATGAAAAAGGAAGTTTCTATAACTCAGGCATACAATGTCCGATCTGTCCCAAACTTCACATGTGTGATAACACTCCTGACCTGAAGACATCTACATTCCCATATTCAGTTATAGTCATAGCGCCACCTGCTGGCAACAGGAAGTGTCATGCTGTACTCTACAACAAACTCCTCCAAGAGATTTATACAGATCAACACTAAAATCGGTCAGTCTAATAAAAAGGCTTAAGTGATGTTAAATTGCGAAGATCTTGAGTTTTCGTTGAAGGGCATGTCCGTGGTGGCCTGACAAAGTTTGATGTTTGGTCATGGACATAGAAGTTGTTATAACTCAGCCATAAAATGTCCAATCTGCCTCAAACTTCACATGTTTGATAAGAGTCCTGGCCTGAAGACATCTTAAGGCCAATATTCAGATATCATCATAGCGCCACCTATTGACAGCAGGATATATCATATCTTGCACTAACTTAAACATACCAAGGTCAATCTGCACCAGACTTCATATGTTTGATGAAAGTGCTGGCCTGAACACATCTACATGTCAATAATCAGTTACAGGCATAGCGCCACCAGCTGGCAGCAGGAGGTTTGGCACATTTAAGTGACTTTGATCTATTTTTCCTACATTTACTGTTTTAAAAGCATAATGCCCACCGTTTGCTGTTTCCCTAAAGCCACCGGTCGGCGGTGAGCCCGGGTGCGAGGGCCCGTTCATCGCTGCTTGCAGCTTTAATTATTATTATTCTCCAAAATGAATCGCATTTTTGAGGGCTTAGACATACCCGAAAACTCATGAAACTTCGCACACACATCAGACCTGGCGAAAATTTACGTCTGATATGGGTTGCAGAAGTGGGTGTGGCAAAATGGCTCGACAGCGCCACCTTTACACGTTCCGCGGTGTGCGCATTCAACTGTGATTCACGTACATGCACGAAAATAGGTACACACATGTAACACACCAATACCTACAAAAAAGCCTCTTGGAGCAAAATTTGACACCCAACAGGAAGTCGGTTATTTTTAATTTTCTCAGCAAATTTTGTGTCATTTTTGCCATTTTCAGGCCTCGTACTTGAACGAACTCCTAATAGAGATTTATTCGGATCAACGCCAAATTTGCTGAGTCTAATCTAAAGCCCTTTGTGATGTTAAATTGCGAAGATCTAGAGTTTTCATCGGAGGGCGTGTCCGTGGCGGCCTCGCAAATTTCGATGTTTCGCCATGAAAAAGGAAGTTGCTATAACTCAGGCATAAAATGCCCGATCTGCCCCAAACTTCACATGTGTGATAACACTCCTGACCTGAAGACATCTACATGCCCATATTCAGTTTTACTCATAGCGCCACCTGCAGGCACCAGGAAGTGTCATGCTGTACTCTGCAACAAATTCCTCCTGGAGATTTAATCAGATCAACACCAAAATCGGTCAGTCTAATAAAAAGGCTTTAGCGATGTTAAATTGCGAAGATCTTGAGTTTTCGTTGAAGGGCGTGTCCGTGGCGGCCTGGCAAATTTCGTGGTCTCGCCATGGATATAAATCTTGTTATAACTCAGCCATAAAATGTCCGATTTGCCTCAAACTTCACATATTCGATAAGAGTCCTGGCCTGAACCAATCTGAAGGCCTATATTCTATTATAATCACAGCGCCACCTGTTGGCAACAGGAAATGACTTGTACCAAACTCCTCCTAGAGATTTAATGATATCAACATTATATTTGGTCAGTCTGATCTCGAGGCCTTAGAGATGTTAAATTGGGAAGATCTTGAGTTTTCGTTAAAGGGCGTGTCCATGGCGGCCTGACTAATTTTGATGTTTCGCCATGGACATAAAAGTTGTTATAACTCAGCCATAAAATGTCCGATCTGCCTCAAACTTCACATGTTTTGTAAGAGTCCTGGCCTGAAGACATCTAAAGGCCAATATACAGATATTATTATAGTGCCACCTATTGGCAGCAGGATATATCATATCTTGCACTAACTCACACATACCAAGGTCAATCTGCACCAAACTTCATATGTTTGATGAAAGTGCTGGCCTGAACACATCTACATGCCAATAATCAGTTATAGGCATAGCGCCGCCAGCTGGCAGCAGGAAGTTTGGCACATTTAAGTGACTTTGATCTATTTTTCCTACATTTACTGTATTAAAAGCATACTGCCCACCGTTTGCTGTGTTCCTAAAGACACCGGTCGGCGGTGAGCCCGTGTGCGAGGGCCCGTTCATCGCTGCTTGCAGCTTTAATTTTTTTTTTTTTTTTTTCTTTTTTTCAACCTTCCGGGCACTTTTGGGGGTCTTAACATACTCAAAAACTCTCGAAAATTTGCACACACGTCGGAATCTGCGGCCATCAGGACGCCAAAGAGGCTGGGACCCGGGCGTGGTTCAGGGCCTCTACAGCGCCCCCTGGAACACAGTTTGAAAACTTGATGTACTGCGCACACATACTTGCATGTATTGATATGAAACTCGGTACACATATAGATCTCACTGAGCCAAACAACTTTTGTACTCTATGTCATAGGCTCCACCTGACAGGAAGTGAGATATTTAGGGCTGTTTAAAAAGCGCATGCTCTGGAATTTAACGTACTCCTCCCAGGAATTCCATGGGATTGTCACCAAACTCGGTCAGCATGATCTCAAGACATTGGGGACGCTAAATTGCGAGGAGATTTTTGATATCTCGAACGGTTTGGCCGCGGCAAGGCGACAAAGTTATGGCGAGAAATGAGAAACAGGAAGTGTCTAATAACTGTTGCACACATTGCCTGATTCTGATGAAACTTCACCAGTTTGTTCGTTGTATGATGTCGATTCCATAAATGTGACTATTATGAGTCAAAGTTATAGCGCCACCAACTGGGAGCAGGAAGTGTGTCATTTTCAAAATGCTTTGAAATCAGCCTCTTAATTTTACTCGATTTTCTTTAAACTTCATCAAAATCATGTCAAAACACGGCCGAAAAGAATATGTAAAGGGGTCGATGATAAATCGAATGCTGTTGCCATGGCAACATGTCAAACTTTAAAATTAGATTCCTGTCTTTTCGAGGCAGATAACATGCTTAGAATTTCATGAAACTCAACACACACATCAATATTAATGATAGTTAGACACTGGCAAAAGGTCATAAATGGGCGTGTAGCAGGCACTCTATAGCGCCATCTTTTGACAAAAGTTGGGGGGTTAGTTTTTCCTACAGTCACCAAACTCTGTACATATATTAATCTCATCAATCTGGACAACTTTCTAAATCAAACTCATTAGCTAAGACCAACAGGAAGCCGGCTATTTTGATTTGAAGGTGGATTTTTTGAAAAATCAGGCTGTAAACAAATTCACACTACTTCTAAGAACAACCAGCTGTTCACACCAAACTTTTTTAACATGAAGAGAAGATTCTGAAGATGTTAAATTGCGAGCGGATTTTGGATATCTTGAACGGTGTGGACATGGTGATTTTTTAAAGATATAGTAAAAAATATTTTTATATCTTTAAAGTGCAGCATCCAAACTCTTTAAAACTTTTTTCACACAGAGATCTAATCATTTTGAGCAAGTGCTGGAAATAAAAAATTTATACAAGCTTCTATGAATTAAAGAAAATTAAAAAAAGAACTCATAAACCTCACTCTGCCTGACTGTGTGTTCAGTCACTGCAGAATGACAGTTAGAGTGACTAAAGGGGGGAGGGGTGAAAGGGAGAGAGGGAGAGAGAGATAGAGTGTGAAACATGCTATCTTGCTTATAGACCATCTTTGAGAAATGCACATATATATATAGTGTAATCGAAATAAATACGTCTGATCTTTGAGAGTCTGATATTTTGAGAAAATATAAAGGGTCACTAAGTCTTTCATTGTTTGTATTTTGCAGTTGTTGTTTTTTTATTTATTTATTTTTTACTGAACTATACCATGAACTTGTCCTATTCAGTCACATAGCAAAAGATTAAGAAAAATGCAACTTTTAGCATTAGCGATTTATCTTCATTGATAGACATTTATTTTCATAGTGCTATTTATTGAATATAAAATTTAAATTAATAATTTCAAGACAAACTTGGACAACAAAACAAGCTTTGCTGTTATCTGTTCAAAACATCTGAAAATTATACAATTTTAAGATGAGTTATATATATATACTCTTTATCTCGCCCCTTTAAATACTCAACTTGTTTTTAAAGATATTTTGAAAGAATGAAGCGTTTATAGAGCACTTTATTGTGTATTGCTGTACACCCACATGAACGGTGTTCATGTTCATGTTAATTCACAGTACATAAACTATATATGAATACTTTTTTAGCTTAATATTAATTAACATTAATAAATGCTATTTATGTATTGGTCATGTTAACTAATATAGTTAATGCTAACAAATAAAACTGAATGGCAACATTTTATATTCTGTGTGTATGTGTCTGTGTGTTGATTTTAAAGTCTAACCCTTTCAATTCTGTAAACTTAAAATCCAAACTAGCAGAGGGTTACTGTGAATGCATGTGCCAACTGGGCACCGTCTTCCTTATTGATTCTTAGTTATGTAGCGCTTAAGAGTGATGTCTTATAACAGGAGGAGTCACCAGCAAAGCAATATCCACACAAAAATTGTACAGATAGGTAACAATGACATTTAAGCAGAAGTGGTGGATGTAAAGCAAGCAATAATAACATTTTGTTATCATCATGAATCATGTTCTTATCATCATCATCAGAGTATAGGGAAAATTTAGCATATTGGTTCACAGTTGGCATTATCTGAAGTCCTTGCATTGATTGCATTTAATTGAATCAACATTATATTTGGTCAGTCTGATCTTGAGGCCTTAGAGATGTTAAATTGTGAAGATCTTGAGTTTTCATTGAGTTGTTATAACTTAGCCATAAAATTTCTGATCTGCCACAAAATTCACAGGTTTGGTAAGAGTCCTGGCCTGAAGACACCTAAAGACTAATATTCAGATATTATCATAGCGCCACTTGTTGGCAGCAGGATATATCATATCTTTCACTAACTCAAACATACCAAGGTCAATCTGCACCAAACTTCATATGTTTGATAATAGTGCTGGCCTGAACACATCTACATGCCAATAATCAGTTATCGGCATAGCGCCACCATCTGGCAGCGGCAAGTTTGGCACATTTAAATGACTTATGACATATTTTTTCTATATTTACTGTATTAAAAGCATACTGCCCACCGTTTGCTGATTTCCTGAAGCCACCGGTCGGCGGTGAGCCCAGGTGCGAGGGCCCGTTCATCGCTGCTCGCAGCTTTAATAATCTATTTGTTTCTCGGCAAACCCTGCCTTCAAAACACTTGGAATATGGAATGAGTTGCATGGGATAATTTCATGTTTGTTAAAAGATTGAAAAATGTACAATGTATTAAATGGAAAGTGAAAGAGTTTTTTTTTTTTTGTACGTCTTTTGTGATCTTAGGGCCCCCAAGACCAAGTTTGGTTACCCCTGATGTAGAAGAATAATGGTACATTTAATGAGAGTACAAAAAAAGCTTCTCAACACAAGCTCAGTGCTTTACTGTCAAATGTGCATTACCAAGACATAAACATGTAAAATTGTTAGTAACAGCACATATTAATGCAAAACAATAGTAATTTTTATGATTAAATTATCTCTATTTTTAACACCTCCACACACCACCCCCAGCGCTGCCAACTCTGCTTCTGGCGCCACCAACTGTAGAACTTAGTAGCGCTGGTGCCACTGCTCTCAAATGCTAGTCTGGAGCCCTGCTTTTAGATGTCTTACCACCAGCACAGCAGCAGTTTGCACCAACCGCAAATCATAGAAATAGCTGCAAGCACCACCAAAATAATAATAATAGCAGCAACTATTCCTATTATCCAACCGGAAGACAGACCTGAATCTGGAACTGATAAAGACAGACAGTCATTAGTGTAAGTGAATCTATCAATCTGATCTACAACACTGAACACTATGACAGATTGCACTTGGATAAAACATAGTAAATGCGAATCAGATTCTTTTAAAGAAGAATCCCAAAACAGCAAGAGAGAATTCAGTGATTATGATGTTCTCGTTGACAGTGCTTCTCTTCTGCATTACTGGATGCTACAGCATGTGTTTGATGGGAACACGGGACTGATTCTAATAATAACACTACAAGACACCATACAGATTTAACAGATTTGAGTTACTCACCATTTGTGGTCGGTCTAGTTGTGACATTATTCAGTCGGTCTTGGAATTTCCCATCTGGACCACCATATGCAGAAAAATGTCCTTCAGAGATGTTAGCTACGATCAGATCTTCATCACTGACAGAATCTCCCTCTACAACTAATACTGTCTTTATTTCACCTGTGGAGCACATGAAAAACACAGAGGAACAGCTACTGAGACATTATTCATAAGCATGCAGAAGGATTTTAACTCATTAACTTCAACTATCACATCTCAAAGTGTTGTGTATATTTTACAAAGCTCATTTAAATCTCAGCTAAAGTTTGAATTCTACTGGTGAAAAGGCACATTTCAAGTCTAACAGGACATTTGTAATGCAATATTATTTTTGCACAGTTGCAACATCTGCTTCCGCCATTCATTCCTCCTATACTGCCAGAGGGAGCCATCTCCTGAGTACTGAATACTGCCAGTTCTTTGAGTTTGTCTTTCTCTTCCTACCAGTTATAAGCCATGTTTTTTGGGCATCATGTTCCAGCGTAACGCATACCCTGTCCTTACCAAGCATTTCTCACTTGCTGATTTTCTGCCTACGGACTCAGATCACGGACTTGTCTGGATCCTAATACTCAGCATAATGCTTTAGAGTTTGAGCAACACAATTACTAAACTAACAGCCCCACAAATGTGTGGTTTCTTTGCTTTAAACTTTTAATTCAGTGCAAACATGTTATTTTTCATCCACTCACACAGAGCTGTTGATTTCAATTAATTCATTATTACATTGAGTTACTCACCACTGACAGTCACGTTGAATGTCTTGTGTATGGTGTGTTTGCCGCTGCTGTTGATCTCAACCTCATAACGTCCAGAGTGATTGGTTTCAGTCTTCATAATGGTCAGAGATCCAGTCTGATGATCCAGCTTTAGTGTGCCTCTGAATCTCCCATCAGGACCATCAGATGTGTTGAAGATTCCAGCCGTTCTATTGATTTCAGCTATAGGAGGTTCCTGCTGTTCAAACCTCCACCGTATTGCATCATATGTCTGTATATCAGGGACATCAGTGTATAGAGTGACTGAATCTCCCACCTGCACTGACAGTGATTTCACTCCAGTATCTCTCACACCTGAAGAACAAACACAAACGGTTAGTCATCACTTGTATAACACTGTCACTAAACAGATTTAACAGAGATCACTGAGTATTGACTAGTAAAGATGGCACTTTCTGTATAACTGTAATTTATTTAGTGTTTTTTAACTAAAGTAGATCAAGTGAATTTCACACACAATTTCACACATGCTCGCACACCCATATACCATTAAAATTTTTAGGAAAATTGATGCTTATGTTTATAAAGGCAGTTAATTAAAAACTTGAATAAACTTGTTGACAAAAGCCCCTTTTCAGTTAACAAAGCCTTTATTATATAGAAACAGTTAAATTAACATTAGTTTTTGGTTTTTAGAACATTATTTTGTTCAAGTTTGTTTTTGGTTTGTCAGGAAGTTTTCCTAACGGAAAAAGAATGTTAGTTTTGGGTTTGTAATACATTACTATAACGTTATTATGTTTCCCTAACTTCGTTACTATATCACCCCGCTGTACATCAGTACACTGTAAAAAGTTTTCACCAGATTCAACTTAAAAACCTAAGTTCAGCAGCTGCCTTAAGTTTTTAAGTTAAATCAGCTTAAATCTACAAGTCATTTGAACTTATTACAATAAAAATGAGTTGATATAACTTGCAAATTGAAATGGCTGAAGTTGATTTAACTTAAAATCTTAAGGCAGCTGCTAAAATTACGTTTTTAAGTTGAAACTGGTGAAAACTTTTTACAGTGTAGGCTTAATTATCCAGCACAATCACGACCCAGTTTAGTATGGCGGCATGGAGATGATCTGTACTGTATATAACCCAAAATTTGTCATGTGCCTTTTAGACGAAGACAGTAAGTAAAAAAATAAAATAAAATAAAATAAAAAATAAACATGGGTGGTTTTGCAACGTTAATGCATAGAGGCAGTTGCTCAAAAATAAATAAATTAAATTAAATCGTTAAAAGTTAAAAGCGAAACCGAAAGTGGTGCAGCCATGCAGTAAAAAAAAAAAAAAAAGAAAAAGAAAAAGAAGAACACTTACCGATCACGAATAAGGGCAACAGAATGAGTATAAGTGCTTTCTTCATACTGATGTAGAGTGGAGTGAATCTGTAGTAAAGTCTTCCGTTCTCTGAGTGTTCTTCAGGGATCCGTCGTGTCATAATATAGGATTTCTGGTTCAGGGTGAGGCTAAGAAAAACGGATCACTGACGAACCCTCAGTAGTTTAATTTTTTTTAATGTTATTAATCCGATCCGTTTTTTCTAAGCTGCACCCTTAACTAGAAATCTTATATTATGTCACGAGAGATCCAGTCATAAAGATTTCTGCTTCAGGGTGCAACTGATCTAATGACCCAGGAAAGTTATTATTATCACAGTAATTAGTACTGTGATTACCGTGAACTAGAAGCTTTATTTATTATTATGACTCGAGTAATTTAATGTGACGTTATAACAAGACTATCCAAGAGCTCTTTTCACTCGTGGCATTCTTTCCTCGTGATTATTTTCTTTTTTTCCTCTTTGCATTCCGCTATGAGCAATTAATTGGCTGGCGTAGCCTATAAATTCAGCGGCTTTCCGGTCGATTGAGAAAAACTGTAGTGTAACTATTTGAATTACTTTATTAATGTAACTCACTGTAAAAAGCGAACAGTTGGATCAACTTAAAACAATTACTTCAATTGGTAACACCTAAAAAAATTAAGTTGATTGAACTAAGATTATCTAAGTGTGATTGACCACACTTAAATAATCTTAGTTCAATCAACTTAAATTTAGGTGTTACCAAATGAAGTAATTTTTTTTTAAAGTTGATCCAACTGTTCACTTTTTACCGTGTGATTATTTTGATTCATATTTATATTGATCACTTTTTAACATTTCTAACGAACGATTTCAACTGTTAATCATTTACAAACATTTACAGGCAGGGTTAACCTTATATAGTATTCAACACTGTCAAACATTCAGAATCCTATCACTTCAATTAAGATCATAATAGTAGAATTTTAAGTGCACATTAATTATAACGAATTAATAATGTTTGTCTGCTTAACTGAACATGACTTCAAACACTTTTTTTATTGTATTACCTTGAATGACTTGAGCATTACTTTGTTGCTAGAAAATTGTGGAAATTTGCCTAAATTAATGAGAAATGTAAGTCTAGTAGAAACGAATTCCTTCCTGTTTTAACAAAAAAAAAAAAAAAAAAAAATAGCCAAAGTAATTAAATAACTGACATTATGAGGAAAAAGAAACTGTAAGATTGTATTATGTTTGTCTACTGCTAAAACAACAAAACAATATGTAAATAACAATGAATACATAACGTGAATTATATGAAATCAATCATGTTTATCTGTATAGCATTTTTCACACTACATATATTTTCAATCTATTTTTAATGTTTAAATGTCTTTGTACAATTTGTTAAATGTAGAAGCACGTTAGTATTGTTCTGCAATCCGGTTATACGGGAAATCTATAACGTTTCTGCTGTTTCTGGTTAAAGGAACTTAGCCCCATAAATATTCTGTACATAGAAAACGATTATCATATACAAAGAATAATTATCCTATAATTATACAAATAAAACCCACAAATAATTATACTATCCAGTATCCACCTTATTATTCCCGTAAGAGTGGGCGCAGCCATTAGTACACTGGCTTTCAGTTTTATCCACGACCAGCTGTTTTTTAAACAGCTTGTTTTGCTGCTTGATATTGCAAATTGGTTTGTGCGACCATGAATTTTAATGCATTATCTTAATTATGAACACACTGGTTTGTTAAGTGCAAACAGTTTTACCATATACTGCGAGTTTCTTCTCGTTATTTCCCTATAGCAGCTAGAGAACCGAAAGTCTCGCCAATGGACTTACTTCCTCGTTGAAGAATAAGGTGGATACAATGAATAATTATCCTAGAATTCTCCTATACAAATAAAACACAAACCCATACACACCCCTGATACAATCTTTTCCTGTAAATCAGAGCTATTCCCAGCACAGGGCTGATCATTTCAATTTTGCCACTTGCATTTTGAACTTTTCCCTTCACATAACAGATTTGAAAGGTGTTTGCTTTCAATTAAAATAAAGGAAATATTTGAAAAGTGGAAATAAAGTGTCTCACTGTATTACAATAACAAAGATTTTATTGGTAGGGTTATATTGATAGGGAGTGCTTTACTATTCCAATAAGTCGGCAATCATTTAATTTTTTATTTTGTTTAAAAAAAAGGTAATTTGCACTCAATATGTTATTGCATACTGTTTCCTAGTATCATTGATGCATAGCAATGTTTTGCTTTCAACATTTTAGATTAAATAAAAGGAATGACCATATAAAGGTGTTTTTTTTCCTTCAGATTGTAAAATTGATGTTGATTGTTTCCTAAGACAATAAAATGTTGATCACAAAAAAAAAATATTGCATACTGGTTTATAATACTGAGGTTCATATATCTGCCACTATTTGTGCACTGTGCACTGAAAAAGTGTTATTTGATTAAAGTAAAAAAAAAAAAAAAAAAACAACAACAACAACGACAAAAACAACAACAACAACAACAACAACAAAAATTCAACTTGTTAAAAGTAATACAAGTAAGAAATAAATAGTAATAAAACTCTAAGCCGGACAAAATTATATTTCTAAAGTCAAATGAAACTAAAAATTCTCTTTAAACCAATTTTTTTTTTCATTATTAAATCACAAAATTATCACTAAATCTATATGGATTAATTTAAATTTTTACGGATTTTTTTTAAACAAAATATCAAAATACAAATCCAACTGTACATATTACAATTTTTCTAAATAGCAAACACACTTTTTCTTTTTGTAACCATTACTTATTTTCTCAAAACCTTAAACACAAACCAAATGTTCAAACTAAATTCACAAAACCCCTTACTTTTCTTGCAAAATCGAACAATCGCTTCAAAACCATTTCACCTTTACTCAAAATCAAGCAAAACTTTTAAAATCAGACACACACTAGTCAATAATATACACACTACAGATCATTCATTATACACTACATTAAAAGTACAAAACACAGTGTTCAATGTAGTTACAAAAAAGAATGTTTACTGTATATAGTAATCATACACACACTCAAAAGATATCACACACGTTTGGTGAACATACAAAAAAAATAATACTAATATATATATAGCTCTAATTTTTATCTGAAAAGACTTTAGAGTTTTGCAAAGAAGAGCGCATCTGCAAACAGTGTCTAAACTGCCTGAGCGTTGTTTTTTCAATCGCTAACAAATGTTGTCCAAAACATTTTAAAAACTGTTCACAGTCTGCATTACCAACATGTATCTTGGCCAAACAGTTGATCTCACCTCCAAAACTCAGTCAGACTAACAAAACACTTCATATAGGTGTCAAAATAAGCTTGTTTCAGCATAACACTGGCAACAATTTTCATTAAGAAAACATACATTTCATTCATAACACACTGACATAAAAAAACACTAAAAACGTGGAGCATTACATAAACTATGAACATTTATTTTTGAAGTTTGAATGATTTGACGCGTAAGTATTGTAGGATTGTAGGATAAGAACACATTTTCATTTTGCTGACTGTATTAGAGCACAAAGAATGAATGAGAAAAGCAGCATTTCCACCTATTTCTTTATATACCAAAACAAAAACCCATCAACATTTACTAAATTTACTTGTGAAAAAACAAACATCAAATATGAAAGGTTGAGAAAAAAAAAAAAAAATTATATATATATATGTACATGTACAGGTGTTCCAACACTTAATGGACATTTTGACATTCAAAATGTGTTTTTAAAGATTTCAGAGAACTTATGACAATAATATAGGCCTATTACAATGAACACTTTTTACATCCATTTTGATATACTCACATAATGTAAACGCGACTTTTACGATCGATTTTATGCACGCATTCTAGCTTATTAGCTCTTCTGGATACCATCTGTTTGTTTGTTTTTTAAATAGATAACGATATATGAAACTCTATTTAATTAACTCTTTAACTTTTAAAACACACATTTGTCATTGATAAACTGTTTATGTCACACCACAAATATTTGCATTTCACTCAATTGCATTAGATCGTAGTCACAAACTACGAGAACACGTGGTCTCCATCATTAGCATGGAATGTGTGATTAGCACACGCTTGAGACTGAACTCGATACAAACTGTTAAACATCCAAAAACATTTCACCCTTTAGATGACAGCATTTGCATCTCTGGTAACTTGAACACATTACAAATGCATACATTTACATGGATTTCATACCTGATGACATCCTCCCTTGCTTCTTGCTTTTGAGCTTCCTCAAATATCTTATCAATAACTAAAAGAATCAAATAAAGAGTTTTAACGCAATATAAACAACTCTCTCAGCATCACACACTGAATTCTCTAAATCCCTAAAAAAAAATACACACAACATAATTAATCACACACAAATTTTTATTTTCCTATACTGAACATGTGAACTGAAAATACTGTGATGTTTCTAAACAAACAAAAGCGTATTTATAGAAATTAAATGTCTACTAATGACATGACTATTACAAAAACATATATACACATTAATTAACCTGAGATTATTTCTACAAAAGTTTGCAGGTGTAACAACAGTGTAACATCCTGCGTAACAAATCAGTCAAACTGGCTTTTAGTACCAAAGAACACACTATCATCAGTGCAATATCAGCATCAGTGCAAACAGTAAACGGTTACACCAACTTCATCATAAATCAAAGCATGTTTCACTATTTATGTCAAAACAAATGAAGGTCTCCACTCATTAGTTTCATATTACAAAAGCTAAACTGGATTGACCTCAACCACTTTTCATTTGTATATTCTTATAGTGACTATAAATTGTTCCGTTTCATCAGGTTTGGACAATTTTATTACTTAATCGCTAATCAAAGGCAGCTCTTCTGCTTTCTTAAGGTCTTCTGCTTACTTTTGGATGTCTTCAACTCTTCCTTTAATGAAACCGGGGGGAAAAAATAAATTCAAAATAGAAAAATAGTCTCATCATACAACATTGATGCAAAATGATGTTTAATAAATGAATTAATGAAGCCATAGTAACAAACATTAAATGCTGAGGGTTATGAATACAGAGTAAGTGCTCCTGCTTTAACTGAACTATTTGTTTGAAGAATGAAGCATGGTTAATTGTTAACCCTTTTATTTGATCAGTACTTTAACAATAACTGTGTTGCACAGAGTCAAAATCAGAAAGTCAGTCAGAAAAATCATTACATGAAAAAGAGATGAAGACAAGCTCAGCTCTGTCTTTATATTTGTATTAAAGATGTTAATGTTATCATGATGAATGAATGAACAACAAGAATGAATCCATATCACACACATCTTATACTTACAAATTTTTTAAAGAGGTACCAACGACTTTCTGAAAGCAAACAGATTTTCATTTTTATTGTCACAGGCAGACATGAAATGTCACCTAACTGACATGTAAAGCAATTTCATTTAGCATTTGTGTGCCAGAAATGTGTCCAGACTTGGTCCAAAAGTAATAAATATTGACTTTATCACAGACATGAAGCAGAATATATAGTTCTGCTAGTTGTTACCAAACGTTTCAAACAGAACTCTGACAGGATGTCACGACCTTTGAAAACAGTCATTATTTCACACTCAACAATGCTTACTTTATTAACCAGGTACCTTGTAAACAGACAGACTGATAAAAAACACTGTGCGCTCTTACTATCTGTCAATCAGGTTAAATGAGATTTTACTAGATGGAGAAAGTGTTTTTCCAGTTATACCAGTCTGTGCTGATGCTGAAATGTTTCCAGCAGATAATTGATGTTGTATTTATAATTATACAGTAATTTTACAATTTTTCTTTCTTTAATAATATTTATTATCGGTTTAACATCCAAGTTTATTTTTAGGTTAGCACTGAGTAAAATATGACTTCTCTTTTTCAGAGTGTGTTCAGAATAGCACACAGCTTGTTCTTCAGTTTTAAAAAAGTGTTTCTGTGTTTCTTTTGTAATGCTGCTTAGAGATGAACAGTTTTATATTAATGCTATTTAATACTGAGTATCTTGTATAGCATCATTACTATAAAGGCACATCACACTCCTACAAACAAACATGAAGAAAAAGCATTTACGATTAAACTCTATTATAATATCTGCGTAAACTGTGTTAAGTCTGAGTTATCTACAGATACAAAGAGACACCACTCACAGTAGATTTGGCCTTTATCTTATATTATCTTAATGGTAATCAGACTTACAGTTTTTTCCATATTATATAAACTGTTTGTGATACTTACCAATTTGTCTTTCTAGTTTAGAGATCTTGCGGTGATGGTGTATCAGAATAGCAGCTACAACAGTAGCTGCAGCCACCAGAATAACACCACCAACAACAATCCCTGCTACAGCACCTAGAGACAGACCTGAACCTGAAACAGACAGTCATTAATGTGAATGTGTGTCTGATCTATAACACAAACACTATAAGCATCAGCACTATATAAACTGTGAAGTGAAGATCTGATACAGTAACGATTTATAGGCTTTGGGTATGAATTATGCCCATATTTTTAAGTGGCTACTTTTAAAATTCTCACAGACCTCTAGGGCCGTGAGTCAAACAGGACCTGTGAGTTTCATTTCTGTGAACCTCATCTAATAGGTGCTCAAACTTCACTAAGCTTTGATAGATTCCAGCATCCACAAATCCAATATTGGTAAGCAGTTTTCGGAGGACAGATGTATGGATATCTTGCAGTATTTTTCACCAAAACTTTCTGAGAGACCAACAAACTAAAACAGTTTAAGATGCATGTTTCAAAAGAAAGAAAAGAAAAGAAAAAAGATTTGATCTCCTTACCAGTGACTGTAACAACGAATCTCCTGTTTATGGTGCGTCTGCTGCTGCTGATCTTCAGTTCATAAAGTCCAGAGTCTGTGGTGTTGGTGTTTGTGATATTCAGAGATCCAGTCTGATTGTCAAGCTTCAGTCTGTCTCTGAATTTCAGATCAGGGTCATCAGATATGGAGAATAGTTGGTCTGCTTTATGGATTTTAGCTATGACAATATCTCCAAACATCCAGAGTATCAAATCATTGTTCTGTATTTCTGTAAATGTCTGTAGAGAAACTGAATCTTCCTCAGTCACGGACAGTGACTTCACTGCATCTGTCACAACAACCACATGAGCAGTAAGTGAGGAATAGCTACTCAGACATTAATAACAGAACTATTTTTTTTAATATGTCATGTCTATTAAAGCTCATTAAAGCACACTCAGTTGTTTATTTTTTTAATAATAATTAATTTATTTACATTTTCTAAGTTTAATTTCTACATGACCACTTTAATGTTCAGAAAGGCACATTTCAGGTCTAACAGGACATTTCCTTTAAATGACTGACAAAGACAAGAGGAGCACTGTGTTAATCAAATTATCAAATTATGCAGGTGAACATGAGTTCACAATAAAACTGAACATTTGTTCATGTTCATTTTCATTGTAACTCTTCACTCAGTGCTGACCTAATTAAATTCATTATTACATTCATTGATGGACTCACCGTTGACAGTCACACTGAATGACTTGTGTGTGGTGTATCTGCTGCTGCCACTCCTGATATCAGCTTCATAATGTCCAGAGTGGTTGGTTTCAATGTTCCTGATGGTCAGAGATCCAGTCCAATACTCCAGCTGTAGTCTGTGTCTGAATCTCCCATCAGGACCATCATATGTGTTGAAGATTCCAGCCTTTCTATTGATTTCAGCTACAGGAGTGTTTTCATGTTCAAACCTCCATCGCATCACATCATCTCTTTGTAGTTCAGAGACACCAGAGTGGAGAGTGACTGAATCTCCCACCAGCACTGACACTGGCTTCACTCCAGTCCCACTCACACCTGAAGAACAAACACAGTTTCTCTGTCAGTCACTTTTATAACACTGTCACTAAACAAAAAATCAAGATCATTGAGTCTTGTCTAATAAACATCATGCAACTTTCTGCAGAATACATATAATTTATTCAATAACTAAAGCAGACAAAGTGAATTTCACACATAATTTCACAAACAGGAATAGACTACCATTTAAAAGATGTAAGTACAAACGTTTTTTTTAATGCTAATATTTATAAAGATATTTAAATTTTGTTTGTTTTTTACTTTAAAAGTTTAAAATTCAATTTTTACTTGTTTTAGTAAAGCCCCAGCCCCATTTTTTTCAGTTAATTAAGCCTTAAATGTATATTAGCAAGTCAAATTCTAGTTAAAAAATGGCCAAACACAAAGGCAAGGCAAATTTATTTATATAGCACATTTCATACACAATGGTAATTCAAAGTGCTGTACATGAAAGGAATTAAAATCATATCATAAAAATCATGAAAATAATAATAATAATCACAACAATAAAAACAAAGAATTTAAGAACATTTAAGAGGAACAAGTTTCTCCAAGTCTTGACGGGAAACAAAACATCTAATTCTTGCAATGTTTTTGAGATGGTAGTATGCTGATTTAGTTACTGCTTTGACATGGCTACTGAAACTGAGGTCTGACTCCAGAATCACACCCAGATTCTTGACTTGATTTTTAGTCTTTTTGATCCCTAGCATCAAGGTACGCATTTACCTTATGAACTTCATCTTTGTTTCCAAATGCAATGACTTCCGTTTTCTCATTGTTTAATTGAAGAAAGCTTTGGCACATCCAACTGTTAATTTCATCAATGCAATGGCAGAGAGAGTCAATGGGGCTGTAGTCATTTGGCGATAAGGCTAGGTAAATCTGGGTATCATCTGCATAGCTGTGATATGCTATTTGGTTCTTTCTCATTATTTGACTTAGTCAAACAAACATCAGTGTGATGTTGTTTTGAAAGTTGAAGGCTGTTCCACACACTACTGTTTTGAAAGAAGAAAGCAAACTCAATCTAACTAACAAATTAGTTAAAAAATAAGTAATTGAACAGGACACACTAAGCACCAGCTTCATCTGTTACAGTAAGAGAGATTTCTGAGTTTCACACAACAATTTACAGCTCATTCAGTCAAACTGATAATGATTATTTGTATTTGTCTTTTTGAGTGGACCTTCCTCAAACCAGAGGTGCCTCCCATAATTAAGCACAGTAAGCTTGTTAGGAAAAAGGTGGAAACATTGAGATACATTTGCATAGACAGGCAAACATAATTGCCAGAATTTGGAAATGTGAACAATTACATTAGCATTAAACACCCAGTTTGCTCTTGCCTAAAACTTAAATTAATATCTTAAATTTCCAAAATGAGCCTACAACAGCATAAATAAGCCTTTTAATGAAAGTAAAGGTCTACATTAAATAAAAAAAGTACTATTTATCACTGCTGCTGTAAATTTTTGTTCTGGAATTAAACTAATCCTTTAATTTCACAGACGTAGTTCGGCGTATAGGGGACAGGCGTCCTCTGATGGCTTTGATCCACAGTGGCCTCGTCCTATGGAATGTCGACTGCTCGATCATCCATAAAAGTACTTCACTTCGTGATTTTCGGTATTCCTTGTTTTTGTTTGCCTTGTGCAGGCTACCAGAACATCGCTGTTTTCGAGTAGCCATTGGTCAGGGAGGCTTAAGACGTGCCTGGTGAAACAAAAGTGGCATTCGGTGATGACTGCAAAGAGCCGTGTCTTGGCACAACAGTATAATTCCACATTTGTAACACAGTCCCATTAAGTGATCTTGCTCTGCAAACACTGGAGGTGAAAAGCATCAAACGTTTGAGTGATGGGTTCTTCTAGGTTTTGCATGCATGATAGGTCATCATCGGCACAACAATTGTGGCCAGGAACCACAGTTTAATCTACAGGGTGTGGGAAGGCAAATTTCAGATGACATCACGCTCTGTGTCCCCATCCGAGGAGATGACACTGCCAAGATAAGTAAAGTTTGCCGCTTCCTCCACCTGTTGTCCACTGATGGTAATCAGGACTCTGGATTTTATGTAACTGAAAAATTTGGTCTTCTGTGTAAGAATTAACTCAACTTTAAAGTTGATTCTGATAAAGAATCAAATCTAAAATTCAGGGAAATCGATTTAGAATTAATAGTTTATGTTTCTTAACCATTCCTCCACCGAAGTGGTTAAATCAATACACCATATCAATTCCATGGTTATATTACGCTCATTGTCAGGAGCATAAATAAACCGAATTATTACTTTAGGAAATTAAAAAGCTAGGTAGATTGATATGGGCAAAGATCAAACTTTATGAACATAAAAATCAAGACAACTTCTTTCAAAGAAACAATGAATTATTTAACTACTCTAGGATACAAAATCTAAGTTACTAAAACATAAACACACACAAACGCCACTCATACAGTTTCAAGGATGGTAAGTTACGGATTTTAAGAACCCCAAATTTGTTCTAGTACTGCTACTAGCTCTCAAATCGCAACCTTAGAAAACCACAAAAGCAGAGATCTAACTTAAATGATATTGCACCAGATTCAACAAGAATGGGAGACCTTGTTTACTTGCGCTCGTGCTGGAGTGGGGATTCCCTCTGTGGGCTCGTCTCGGCAGAGATTCTGGTTGGTTGCTAGTCGGTCTTTGGATGACGTCGTTGGGAATCCTTCGAAGATGAGGGTTGGGCAACGGGAGTTGCTGTACCGGTATTTGGGCCGCGGTTGCCTGGTTACGCGGGTTGTTGCGCTCAGAGTTCGGTGGGCGCCTGGGTTGCAAGGCGCGTAGGCTCTGAAGGTTCAAACCGGGTCAAGAAGTCTTTGCAGTTTCTGGAGAGTTCTGGAGGGCAAGAATGCCTTGTAGTTGGAATGAGCAGGCGATCTTTGGCAGAGAAGAGCTACAAGTCTTTTCAGGACGTTCGGACTCTTCTCGCTCAGTTCATATCATATTTGATAGCACATTTATTGAGCGTGTGGTGTAGTTCTGGTTTTTGAGAAGGGTGAGTGAAAGACGACGCTGCTCAAAGGGGTCAGAGAGAGTTCAGGGGGCTAGGATGGCCAGTCTGGAATCGATCATTTTCCTTTGTTTATTCCTAACTCAATTTATGGTAGCCTAGGTTACGAGTGAGCTGGACAACTGGTTCTTTGGAGGATCTCAGAGAGGGGGGCGATCTCTGTAGATTGCCCTTTTCCGGAGTCTTGCGAGATTTAGCAGATTATGGTCATGCCTTACCATTTGCCTTAACGAGTCTCCCAGCACAAATCACTCGTCGTTCTCTTGATGGGATTAACTTTTATTGCTGCTTTGTTTCCTGGCGTGATCAGCAGACGGAGTTTGGCACAGTTTTTTTGGCAAATGGTTCGGATAAAAGAATCTTTGATCTTCCTTGGAATGCGGTGACTTAATCGTTATTATTAATATATATTAAAGATGTCAACAAATCGAGATGGTATTCCGTAAACTTGGGCTATCTTCCATTACATTTCTCTGTGCACCGAGTCAAAGGCCTTGACAAAGTTGATAAAGTTCAGTGAAATCCATTGTTGGTTTTCAATGGAAAATACCATTCAAGGTACCAATAAGAGGGTAATACTTTTTTTTGGAAGTGTGACGATCATGCCTTGCTTCCATTTCTCGAGGACCATTAAGGCCGCCCAGGAAGCATTGAGCAGGTCCGTCAAAGTGTCGACAAGGCACTGATCACTGGATTTGAGTATTTCAGGCAGGCTCTCATCCAGGCCTGCAGTTCCATTCTTGAGTACCGTTTTTATTTCCGCCGCTGTAGTCATGTCGAGGTTGACTAGCAGATTGGACGAGGAACAAGGAGGCAAGGATCAAATGCTGTGGTTGGTGATGGCTGGTTTAGGACTTCCTTGCATTGCCGGACGAGCTCTGCGTGATGCCTTTCATCAATCAACACCATTGATCAAGATTGTACCCAATAGTCAACTCTGCTGTGGTTACCAGAGTATCTCAGAACTGCTCCAAGCGGGAATCCAGATGATGTGGAGAGGCAAATAGTTTGAAGCGTTTCTGGACTGTGAGATTGTACTGCTGCAATACAACCAGGTCTCGGAGTTGTACAACATCAAAAGGCTTCAGTCGCTGGCCATGGGCTGGAAAGTGTGATAACTAAAGTCAGCAGGTTGCGACGAGCAGGAAGTGGACAGTAACAGTATCTGCACCCTGACTCGAAGGGCTCGAAATTGCGGTTGCATATGCTCCCAAAATTGAATCTGCACGATCTCAAATTATATTTGGGAGCATTTGTGCGAGTGCGAGAAATTGTTGTGGTGCGACTTGGTTTCATTTCTTTAAAAAACTTTCGCTAACCTAACTACTGCACAGACTGCTGTGTGCTGATACAGTGACAGGTCCGCCGTTTTCTCATTTGATTGTGGACAATTAAAACGTCTCCACAATCTGCTTTTGAAGAAATCTACTATATTTCGCGCTACAGTGTACATTCTGTCAGAGACAATTCTGGCGCCTCCGTCTCAATATACTGTACAACGCGGCATACATTCACATCAAATGATAACTCAGCAAAAGAGTTCCACTCACGCAGGGGCGCAATTTCCACTGGGGACTTTTCAAACTCCCACTTTCAAATGGTTTTGTTAAAGTAATCGTTTGTATTGTAGAATGCATGCTCTGCGCCGTCGAGAGTTTCACGCGGTCGTTAAAACGAAACCAAAAGTAAAACGCGCACGCGAGTTCAATAGCAATTTTATTACCCCACGTTTAGAGAGCGACTCCCCAATGTGCGCAAATTATGCTACATAAATTATCTACGCTGTTATGACAATGTGGGCCATAATAAATTGTGTAGTATCTATAGCTCTGTATTATGATTGAAAAATTCGGTCTCTATTTGCACTTTGAATATTGAAAGAGTAGCCTACTTTGATCATGCCTGCATTTATTGTCTACACGACTAAAAAAGAAGTGTCGTGTATTTTTTGTTGTTTATACTGTAGATTGTTTAAAAATGCAGTGGTTGCCTCTAATTTAAATGGCTCTACCTATAATAAAGAAAATAAACATCTTGTTCATCTACTAATATTTTCATTCATTCTTGTCCCTTGCTTAAGACGTAAAATAAATATATAAAATTATTATATAAGGCTTTCAGTATTAGCCCATTTGTTTGTAAAACATCTGCAATCAGAATCTGCCATGAAGAATCATGATCGGCGCATTCCTAAAAAGAAATTAGGTGCTCCTATTTTTTTTTCTTCTTTTTGAAGTTGGGAGCAGCAGGTGGCTTAGCATTATGTATTTTTTGATTGAGTGTTGAAGATGAGTGTTTGCTAATCTAAAATATGTCTATACTATTGCATGAACATGCTGACAGTGGCCAATAAACTGCATGAGTTGTCCAACACCTTTCATGGAGTCTGTCTGGGCCACTGGGTCTCATTAAGGATATTAACACGCTCAATGTATCAGTTTTGAAAAACTATTGAATGATATTTTTATTATTAACATTTTACATCCAGATAATGAAAATTGTTTATAGAGTGATACATAATAATGTACATAATTACTGAATTGAAAACAGACACTCACCACTGACACTGAATGTCTTCTCTGAGGCCCCTCTGGGGCTATTGATCTCAAACTTATAAAGTCCAGAATCTGTGATGCTGAAGTTTGTGATCTTGAGATCTCCACTCTGAATGTCCAACTTGAGTCTGTCTCTGAACCCCGCAACATCATCATACGTATCGGTGTTCATAGTCACTCTAGCTATGCGGGTGCTGTTAAACCTCCATTCAATTTCATCAATCGCCTGTATTTCAGTAACGTCAGTGTGTAGAGTGACTGAATCTCCCTCCTTCACTGACACTGCCTCACCAGACACACCTGAAAAACAAACAGAAAGTCAGTCAGACAGAGATGGAACTTATAAAACAGCCAAATGAGTTTCTCATTTATGAGTCTATATTAATGAAGGCACGAATAAAGGTCTCTTTATGCCCATTCCTTAACATGGACATAATTTTTTTTAATGTAATGTAATCTAATGCAGTCATTATTATTGGACAATATACAGGGGTCAGTCCATCTCAAGTGGTCCAATGGATGTTGCTTTACTATTTGCATGCATAACAACATGTTTACAAAAATCTTAATATTCTGCTAAAAAATAAGAGTTTAAGGCTCTGCAGATTACAGATGTAGGGCTGGTAGAATTCTGGGGAAATCATACTTTATTCAAGTGTTTTGAGAAGTGAACAAATGTAATTTAAGGACGGAAAATAACAACTACAAACATTATATAGTTTATAACTGACAATATGCTTGTCAATGGGGTCTAAAACAGTGATTCTCAGCGAGCCGACCGGTGACCACTAGGGGGCTCCTTTAAACTTTAAATGGGGACCTAATAAATTGTATAATTATGTAATTTTAGTTACATGAACATAATTCTAATTACAATAATAGATAACATTTTACAGCCAAGCTAAAAACACTTACCGATCGCGAATAGCGGGCATAGAAATAGTATAAATGCTCTCTTCATAGTGATGTAGTGGGGTGCATAGATGATCTGTAGAGTTATACAGGCTGCAGTCTTCCGACCCTCCGTCAGTGATCCGTTTTTCTTGACAGAAAAAAAGAAAAAACCTATTTACATAAAGACTAATTAACCCTGATGAAAATTTACAGCTGATTTATCTTCATAATTTCTATTATACTGAAAGAGATTCCCCCTTTTTTTTTCAACAATAGCAAAAGCGCAGTCCAGCCTGTCTACGGCTCAATGTCCCGTTTGTTTGTGCCAGGATAAGTGTCGGACTGTGTCAGGAACCACTACCCACACGCTCAGCCAGGGCTTTACACAAAAGCCCAATTAACGTGTATGGGTTTCTTTTTTTTAAAAGGGGCAGACCACTGTTAGTGTGTGTGTGTGTGTGTGTGTGTGTGTGTGTGTGTGTGTATTTAGGTTTCCTTTTTTTTTTTTTAACTTGACTTTAATCTGATCATATTAAATATTGTGTGTTATTTGTAAAATATTGCTCTTTTTGTTATTTTGTCATCTTTTTGTTATAGTGTGCTCTCTCTCTCTGTTTTAACAGAGCCTGTGGGTGTATGTGTGAAGTGCAGATTAGTGCAGGCATGGGGTGTGAGACTGTAAATGCAAAAATCAAATATGTACGTAATATATAATTTATAAGTCAATAACAGCAGTATTTACCTACAGTTGGGGGAAAAAAAATTCATCCCCTGCTGATTTTGTATGTTTGTCCACTGACAAAGAAATGATCAGTCTGCAAAGTGTGACCAAGGGTGGGTTTCCTCCACCTTTATATCTCTTCCCTAGCCTTCAAAAATCAAAATCATATTTTATTTGTCACATACACAGTATGAGATGAAGTGAAATGCTTATAAGACTGCTGATGAACAAAGAAAGTTCCAGTATAAAATATAAAATAGAGAAATAAGATCATTTTACTAGGGTGACCATTTTCTGAGAATCCAAAAAGAGGTACACGTCATCAGACAGGTACCTCAGAATAATGCCGGTGGGCAGTGGCTGCATTTAAAGTGTTGAATTAATGACGGTCAGTGAAATGAGGTAAAAAACCCGGACATTTTATGATATTTTACAAAATCCCCCCGGACATCATTTTATAGCCAAAAAGGAGGACATGTCCGGGTAAAAGAGGACGTATGGTCACCCTAATTTTACAAATTAGAAATATAGAGAATATGTAAATAAACTTTTGCTGTGAAAAAAACGGAAATGCTTCCCTGACCGCAACAGAGAGAACAGTCCATTGTTGGGGTGGCTGAGGTCTTTCACGATCTTCCTGACTTTGGTCCAGCACCGCTTGTTGTAGATCAAGTGCAGGTCAGGGAGCTTGGTGCGGATGATGCGCTCAGCTGATCACACAACCCTCTGTAGAGCTCGTCTGTCCTGCATGGTGCTGTTCCCAAACCATGTTGGGATGTATCCTGTCAGGATGCTCTCTATGGTGCAGAAGTAGAAGTTCCTAAGCACCTTAGAGGGCAGTCTAAAGTCTCTCAAACGTCTGAGGTGGTAGAGACACTGCCGGGCCTTTTTCACCACGGTGTTGGTGTGACATGACCATGACAGTGTCATGGTCTGGGCTGTGGGTTTTTCCTCAGCCAACTGAGGTCGTTGTTTCCCTTCCCTGCATTGACACTCATTACACTCACACCTGTTCACGATTACCGGACTATAAAGTTGCTCTTCGCCCACTATCCATCCTGTCTGCATTGTCTTCGGTTCTGTCATGTATACTCTGTCTCTGTGTTTTAGATCCCGGCTCCAAGATCGTGTTTCTGGTTTTGTTTATGTTTTGTTGTGTGTGTTTTCTTTATTAAAACCTCTTACCTGCATTTGGACTCAGATCCCATCCGTAACGTGACAGAATGCAGACAGCCAAGATGAGTCCACCGGGGGAGATTTCTTTTGAGGCGGCGTCGTCCGCTCGCATAGCGTCCATCTACGGCTTTCTGACGGCGATGGGCGTTTACAGTGCCGAGGCGGCGCGGGAGCGCGTCTACTTTGCGGCAAGGGCGGAGGTGCTCTTTCGAGAGATGGCGGCCGCATGGAAGCGCGCTTACGGGGTTCCCGAGGCGGCGGAGTCCGCTGGCGATGCTCCCGAGGCGGCGGCGTCTGCTGGCGATGTTCCCGAGGCGGCGGAGTCCGCTGGCGATGCGCCCGAGGCGGCGGCGTCTGCTGGCGATGTTCCCGAGGCGGCGGAGTCCGCTGGCGATGCTCCCGAGGCGGCGGCGTCTGCTGGCGATGTTCCCGAGGCGGCGGTGTCCGCTGGCGATGTTCCCGAGGCGGCGGTGTCCGCTGGCGATGTTCCCGAAGCGGCGGCGTCTGCTGGCGATGTTCCCGAAGCGGCGGTGACCGCTAGCGATGCTCCCGAGGCGGCGGCGTCTGCTGGCGATGCTCCCGAGGCGGCGGCGTCTGCTGGCGATGTTCCCGAGGCGGCGGTGACCGCTAGCGATGCTCCCGAGGCGGCGGCGTCTGCTGGCGATGTTCCCGAAGCGGCGGTGACCGCTAGCGATGCTCCCGAGGCGGCGGCGTCTGCTGGCGATGCTCCCGAGGCGGCGGCGTCTGCTGGCGATGTTCCCGAGGCGGCGGAGTCCGCTGGCGATGCTCCCGAGGCGGCGGCGTCTGCTGGCGATGTTCCCGAGGCGGCGGCGTCTGCTGGCGATGTTCCCGAGGCGGCGGTGTCCGCTGGCGATGTTCCCGAAGCGGCGCTGAGCGCTAGCGATGCTCCCGAGGCGGCGGCGTCTGCTGGCGATGTTCCCGAAGCGGCGGTGACCGCTAGCGATGCTCCCGAGGCGGCGGCGTCTGCTGGCGATGTTCCCGAGGCGGCGGTGTCCGCTGGCGATGCTCCCGAGGCGGCGGCGTCTGCTGGCGATGTTCCCGAGGCGGCGGTGTCCGCTGGCGATGTTCCCGAAGCGGCGGTGACCGCTAGCGATGCTCCCGAGGCGGCGGCGTCTGCTGGCGATGTTCCCGAAGCGGCGGTGACCGCTAGCGATGCTCCCGAGGCGGCGGCGTCTGCTGGCGATGTTCCCGAGGCGGCGGTGTCCGCTGGCGATGTTCCCGAAGCGGCGGTGACCGCTAGCGATGCTCCCGAGGCGGCGGCGTCTGCTGGCGATGTTCCCGAGGCGGCGGTGTCCGCTGGCGATGTTCCCGAAGCGGCGGTGACCGCTAGCGATGCTCCCGAGGCGGCGGCGTCTGCTGGCGATGTTCCTGAGGCGGCGGTGTTCGCGCGCTCTGTACCTGACGCGGCGGTGACAGTTTACCCGGTTCCTGAGACGACGGTGACCGTTCACCTTGTGCCCGAAGCAGTGATGACCGCGCACTCGGTGCACGGACCTGGCCCGCCGTCCCTCCCCCTGATTCATCTTCCCCCGTTCCTCCTCCCTCCAGACTTTTTTTCCGTGGGAAACGTCTGGAAGCTGTTCCCTAGAGAGGGGGTAATGTCATGGTCTGGGCTTTGTTTCCCTTCCCTGCACTGCACTTCCCTGATTATCTGCACCTGGTCTAGTTGTCATTGACACTCATTACACTCACACCTGTTCACGATTACCGGACTATAAAGTTGCTCTTCTCCCACTATCCATCCTGTCTGCATTGTCTTCGGTTCTGTTGCGTATACTCTGTCTCTGTGTTTTAGATCCCGGCTCCAAGATCGTGTTTCTGGTTTTGTTTATGTTTTGCTCAGATCCCATCCGTAACATGACAGACAGGTATTGCGTGATGTGAACACAGAGGTATCTGAAGCTGTCCACTCTCTCCACTGGGCTCTTGTTGATTATGGAGGTCTGGTAGTTCCTCTCCTGCTTAGTTCTGAACTCCACTATCAGCTTCTTTGTCTTGCTGACATTCAGGAGGAGTTTGTTCCTCTAGCACCAGCTCTCCAGATTCCTAATATCCTCAATGTAGGTCGTCTCATCATTGTTAGAGATCAGGCCCACCACAACGGTGTCGTCAGCAAACTTGATGATGGTGGTGGAGTTGGTAGTGGCTACGCAGTCATAGGTGTACAGTGAGTAAAGCAGGGGGTTCACAACACAACCCTGGGGGGCTCCAGTGCTGAGGGTGAGGGAGGCTGAGACATGTCTGCCGATCCTTACTGCCTGTGGTCTGCCAGTTAGAAAGTTGGAGATCCACTGACACATGGATGGGCTGAGTCCTACAGTAGGTGTTCCAGCTTCATGGTGAGTGTGGATGGAATTATAGTGTTAAATGCAGAGCTGTAATTGACAAAGAGCATTTTAACATAATTCCCCTTTCTGGTGTCCAGGTGAGTGAGTGATGTATGGAGGTGGTGAAAGATGGCATCATCTGTAGAGCGGTCCGGGTGATATGCAAACTGCAGTGGATCCAGTGTGTCAGGTATTGAAGAAATTATGAAGTCTCAGACCAGCTGTTCAAAGCACTTCATCACTACTGAAGTCAGGGCTACAGGGCGATAATCATTGAGGGAAGCAGGATGAGGTTTCTTTGAGACAGGAACAATGATGAACTCTTTAAAGCATGTGGGGATTACTGACTGAGATAAGGAGAGGTTGAATATTTCAGTGAACACAGGTGCTAGCTGGTCTGCACAGGCTCTGAGAACTCAACCTGAGGTGCCGTCTGGTTCTGTTGCTTTCCTGGTGTTCGCTCTCCTGAAGGCTCTCCTCACTTCATGCTCGGAGATGATGAACGCGTTTCCGGTGTTGGCATGGTCTTCCTGTCTCCAGCCGTAAGCGCCGCTAGCGTTGTTGGCATTGCTAGCGCTATTTGCATTGCTGGCTGCAGCCTCGAAGCGAGCGTAGACTGTGTTCAGCTCGTCTGCCAGAGACATGTCCGCGTTCGTCACACCGTATGTTGGTGCTTTATAGGGTTGTTCCGATTCCGATACTAGTATCGGAAATGCCGCCGATACCACAAAAAAATCTAGCATCGGAATCGGCGAGTACTTGAACCCACGTACCGATCCGATACCATTTTCTTAAGATATAAGTTATTCCCGCTAGCAAATCAGAAGCCAGTTCTTCTTCGCGGCTCAGAATGCAAACAGTGTTGCCACAAGCAACCACTGTTTAGAGCAGCAAAGAAGAAATACAAATGTGCTAGCAGTTTGTCCGCTAAAACGGCGGCATGTCTCATATGTAGGGATTTATGATTTCTGCGATGCGGAAAACACGGACGGAATCGCGGAATCCAGTCAAAATGGAACTTACAGTTTAACGCGGAACGTCACGGAATTTGTCAAAGTTTGATGCATTAATCAAAGGTAGTTCATTACACTTAAATCAAATCGTGATATGGACTAATATTAAGCCAAAAACCGACTGTTTAAATATGAATTAATGCGTGGTTCTGTGTTAATGAATTGTACAGGCGCGTGGTTTGTTTACTCCTTGTACTGAAGCGCGCAGGACACTTGCGGTAATATTAAAGGGCTCCAGACTGTGACCAATTTTTCTGCCAGTGTTACTAATTTTCGTGAGCGGTCACACTGGCGCGACCACCGCGCTGTTCAACTCATAAGCTCTGTCTCAGATGAGAAACATAAAATGGCACGCGAAACGAAAGTGAAACTAACAAGACACGTTTGAGCTGCTCAGCGCTGACCGTTTATCAGCTTGGACTGCAATGCAAACAAACTTGCACAAACCCCGAACAGCTTTATTCGGGAGCCAACGTTGATTTTGCAACACTGTTACTGCTGCGAGATCCAGTGAGGAGCATTTGAAAATGCCGCACAATGAATAAGGTTGCTGCGAGATCTAGTGAGAATCTTTCAAATTCTGGCCAAAATTCTCTGTTATAAACAGGGCTGATGTACGTCAGAAAACCAGATTAGTAATACTAACTATATGAAAAAATATTACTGTCAAATGTATGTCATATAATAAAAATACTCTAGTTCACTGTATATGTCATATAATAAAAGTTCAATGTATGTCATATAATAAAAAATACTCTAGTTCACTGTATATATCACTGTATATTTGTTTTATTAAGGAATAAGTCTGAAGCACACAATAAAATAATTTATTAGTATTATCTACAGCTGTATATACAATTACACACCCAGGTATCGGATTAGTACTCGGTATCGGCCAATACCCCGAGCCCAGGTATCGGAATCGGTATCGGGAAGGAAAAAAGGGTATCGGAACATCTCTAGTGCTTTATAGTCAGTTATTGTCCTTAGTCCCTGCCACAGGCTCCTAGAGTCATTTTGTTGGAGCTGTGACTCTAGTTTCCTGCCGTACCGCTGCTTTGCCTCCTTCTCCGCTTTTCGAACGTTGTATAATGCAGCTTTGTACGATCATGTCACCTGTATATGCAGCGGTGCGAGATCTCAGAGCGTTGCGAATGGTCTTATGCACTCACGGCTTCTGATTCAGAAACGTTCTGATGGTTGTTTTTTGCACGGTTTCATCCGTTAGTTTCCCAATAAATCCCACAACTGCTTCTGTAAACACGTTGATGTCATCAGAGCTGCGTTGGAACATGTTCCAGTCTGCGTCATTGAGTGCATCCTGTAGAGCGGCCACCGATTGGTCCGTCCAGCACGCGACCTTCCTCTGAACCGGAACTTCCTGCCTGAGCCTTTGTTTATATTATGACATAAGGAAGATGGTGGCGTGGTCAGATTTCCCAAACGATGGGCGGGATTGTGCCTTATAGCCATCTTGGTTGTATTGTAAAAATGGTCCAGTGTCCTTTCGCCCCTGGTGGAGCAGGTAATATGCTGATAAAAGTTCGGCGCTGTGCATTTGAGGTTGGCGCTGATAAAGTCCCCCGCCACTATAAGCGCAGCATCCCGGTGTTGTGTCTGGTGCTGTAAGAGTGCCTCATGCAGCTCCCATAAGGCAGTGTCTTTGTCCGCTTTTGGTGGAATATAAACGGTGCTGATTATGAACGATGTAAACTCACGAGGAAGGTAAAAAGGATGACATTTGATGGTCAATAGTTCCTGGTTGGGTGTGCAGGAGTATGTGAGAGGAACGACGTTCACGCTGTTGCACCAGCTGATGCACCAGCTGTTGTTCACCAATTAGCACACACTGCCTCCCCTTGACTTCCCCGATTCTAGTGTCCTGTCCATGCGGTGAACCGAGAAGAACTCGGCCGGCTGGATGGCGTGGTCCAGCACCGCTGGATTCAGCCATGTCTCGGTGAAGCAGAGGAGATTACAGTCCCAAATGTCTCTCTGAAACTTTACCCTGGCCCTGAGGTCATCAAGCTTGTTTTCCAATGCTAGGCAGAGGTGTGCGGTGTGCACAGGCTCTCAGACTGTTCTGATGCTGACTTGTTTCCCCCTGGGCTGCTACTTCGGGTCGCGTCCTTTGCTCTCCCTCAGGATCTCACTTGGCCAGCTTGGGTCTGGGTTTAAAAACTTTCGAATTGTGAGTACACTGTAAACCAATAAAAATAAGAGTATCTCTATCGTACCTAATGTAATCAATGGTGAATGTTTTGCCGGTTTTAAGTTACTGAAAGTTAGTTTAAAAGACAAAAACAAGGAAAAAGAGGTCGGCGCAGTTGTGACGGCAGCTGACCTCACCGGCGCCATCTTGGCGGTTACATCTCCAAACAGATGGTAATTTTCCACACACAGTAAGGAACAGAAAAACATATTCTACTATGTCATACTCCCATGCCGCAAATCTTTATGTTGTGAGGCCTGATACCTTTCTGGGTCATGGACAGATGCTTTCGTTACCATCCTAACTTAGTTCCCACCTGCACAGACCCCTTGTCACCCATACATCTTTGGGCCCGGGCAACCCATCTCTCATGTCATCTTCACAGCAGATTTAGATAAAAACTTATTGATACCTATTTCACTCATTAAAATGCAAATAAATTTCTCACTTTTTTGAAGTGTGTTTTTCTGGATTTTGTGTTGTTATTCTGTCTCTCACTGTTAAAATAAACCTACAAAATCAAAATAAACCTACAACAACATACAAAATCAGCAGGGTATCAAATTTGTATTTTTCCCTCACTGTAGTTAAAATTACATTAATTTAATTTGTAGGTTTTCTAAGTAGGCACTGAACACGCTACCCATAAAAAAGGTTTTCACCCAATGGAATCACTACAACTATTCATTGGTTAAGTCCTAGGTAGTTCTATCAGTAGTTCTTACATAGCAAAACACCCAGAAATACACAAAAACACTGGTTTCCTTTTCAAAATTTATTTAAAATTTGTATATATTGTAATGTAGCATAGAAAAAGAATCAATAGTGTGGACAACAATACCATACTATTTGATACTGAAAAGCTACATTATTCAAAACAGCAAAGCTACCACTCCGCTACTGAACGTAATTAAACAGCTTTGTTATTTTGTTTACTTCAAAAAAAAAAAAAAAAAAAAAAATTACAGATAATGCACTCACCCCCTTTTCATCCAAGAAGTTCATGGCTTTCTTTCTTCAGTCGTAAAGAAATTATGTTTTTTGAAGAAAACATTTCAGGATTTCTCTCCATATAATGGATATCTATGATGCCCCTGAGTTTGAACTTCCAAAATGCAGTTTAAATGCCACTTCAAAGGGCTCTAAACAATCCAAGCCGAGGAAGAAGGCTCTTATCTAGTAAAATGATCGGTTATTTTCTAAAACAAAAATACAATTTATATATTCTTTAACCACAAACGCTTGTCTTGGTCTAGCTCTGTATGAACTCCAGCTTTAAAATTGTCCTACCACGCTGCAGTAGTACCGACCAGTGTATACAACGTGAACATGCAAAAAAAAAAAAAAAAAAAAAAGAAAAGCCTTTAAAAAAAAAAAAAAAAAGAAAAAAAAAAAAAAGAAAAAAAAAAAAAAGGGGGTAAAGCAGTGTTATAGGATGATTTTGAAGTTGGAGGAGAAAGTGAGATGGGAGTTTTTTCGACATACCTAACTGTATAACAGGAATACACCGGTCACACAGAGCTAGACCAAGACAAGTGTTTTCGGTTAAAAAGTATATAAATTGTAAATAATTTCGCTAGATAAGATCCTTTTTTCTTGGCTGAGATCATTTAGAGCCCTTTGAAGTTGCATTTAAAGATCAAACTCAAGGGCACCAAAGATATCCATCATATGGAGAGAAATCCTAAAAAGTTTTCTTTATGACTAAAGAAAGAATGACATTAGCATCTTGGATGACAAGGGCATGAGTACATTATCTGTAATGTTTTGTTCTGGAGTTGAAATACTCTTTTAAGAAGCCTCTTAAAATCGCTAACACTAATAAAAGACTGATCCAGTAGGTGGCGCAATGGATATGAAAAAAAAATCCACCTTGTGGTGAGACATGATTATTCTTAGTTAT